>NC_137190.1:32663627-32961127 GCF_960531495.2 Zeus faber | reverse complement strand
GCGTGGCATGTTTCCCACAGTGCATTGTGCATAAGGAGCTTAGTGCAGAAAGCAAGAGCTGTTCTGGTCAGATCTCTCTAGAAAGACACGTGTGCAGGCAGAGAGAGAGAGAGAGAGAGAGAGAGAGAGAGAGAGAGAGAGAGAGAGAGAGAGAGAGAGACATACAACTCACTCTAACATTGAACCCATTGAGCATCTCACTTGCTCGTGTAAGGAGTTCTCGGATCTTGCGTCAAGAACAATGCAGTTCAAATTCCCAGACTTGTTGCTTCATGGTCTCCCGTCTCAACAGATATTTTTCGGATGTGCGCGTGGGCGGGGCGGGGGCTGAATCTGAGAAAAGGTGCCAGCTTCACAACCCAGTCCGTCAGATTATCGCATTGGGAGCCCAGTGCAGATTAGATCTGTGACTCAGATGGAGCGGCTTGCAAACATGGTCATCCTGCACAGCATCCAGCTCCCAGGCACCAGAAGGGAGAAATGTGGCTTTTCATTTAACAAATCCTTGACCGAAAGAAAAAGAAGTGTGTTTAACGCGGACCATGTGGTTACTACGTGGTATTTTGACTTGTCCTGTTTGGACGCCATCAACACCAAAATGACCCGTTTAGAGGGGGAAGGACTTTTGGACATTTACCAATGTCAGCGTATTTGTCGCAACCGAACATTTTAGTATCTGACTGCAGCACAGACTGTCTGTTACTTGCCACTTGCCATTCGTCTGTCCTGTATTATTATTATAATACAGTCATTTTAAGATATTTAAACAGATATCCAACACAGCACAAATGCCGGATCACAGGTGTTTGTTTCGCGAATCCGCCACCAGAGAGGCCGCAAGATGCATACCACCCCCCTTTTTAGCATTTCTTAATTCAGTTTTCTCCTTGTATGTTTCCAATTCATTTTGTCGGCATGCGGTGAAGGTTTATTCATCATGCCGCACATAAGGAAGCCATCACACAGAGGAGCTATCTTGATAAGAAACATGGCCCTAAAGAAAAGCAAAACTATGTCTGCTGGATCACTGTCTGCTACGTCAGCGCTCAGAGCGGGGATGGAAAGAGGTACAGGAAGATAGAGAGACAGAGAGAGACAGAGAGAGACAGAGAGAGACAGAGAGAGAGAGACAGGGAGTATTAGTAGGTCAAGCGGGGTTATATAAACAAGCTTATTGGACAGGAAGTACACTGGCATTGGTGACCCTCAGCTCAGCCCACTCCTTATTCCTTGTTACGGTTAACCTGTGTGTGCGTGCGTGTGTGTGTGTCTATGTGCGTCTGTGTGAACAGTGTGTGTGTGTGTGTGTGTGTGTGTGTGTGTGTGTGTGTGTGTGTGTGTGTGTGTGTGTGTGTGTGTGTGTGTGTGTGTGTGTGTGTGTGTGTGTCTATGTGTGTCTATGTGTGTCTATGTGCGTCTGTGTGAACTGTGTGTGTGTGTGTGTGTGTGTGTGTGTGTGTGTGTGTGTGTGTGTGTGTGTGTGTGTGTGTGTGTGTGTGTGTGTGTGTGTGTGTGTGTGTGTGTGTGTGTCTGTGTGTCTGTGTGTGGACTCCATGGGCCTGTGGCGAGTTGTAACACGTACATTAATAGGAGCTGGTAACGCACAGTTGTGAAGAGACTCCCAGGGTTTAGAGTGACTAACAACGGAATTGCACACAGGAAGTGATGCGGCAGGCTGCCCGTCCAAGGCTCTTCCTGCCCTGTGGCAATAATCCCCTTTACACCATGATGTCATCCTGGAGCCCGGCCACTGCGGGTGTGCTCACAGACAGACAGACAGACAGACAGAGAGACAGACAGACAGACAGAGAGACAGACAGGGAGATAGTCCAAAAAGAGAATTTAGAGGTCAGACAACACAATGCCAGCAACCCAAAAGCCATACATTCTTATTATATATATATATATATATATATATATATATATATATATATATATATATATATATATATATATATACAGTGGTACCTCGACTTACAACTGCATCTACTTACGACTAATCCATGATACGATCAATGATAGTTTGTATCGACTTGCGACCGACTGCTCCAAGATACGAGCGTGGAAATTTGCAGTTGGCGCGTGGGCGGCCAGTCAGCAGTCAGTCAGCGGGCGACCTACATCGTGTGTGCACGTAGTTTGTGGCTTATACATATTTTTTTCATATTCACTGTGTTTGTGCTGTGTATTTTGTTTATTTTCATCCTTCATGATTTCATAATTTATATGGGAAAAAATGCTTCGACATACGACTGTTTTAACATACGACCGTTCTTATAGAACGAATTACTGTCCTAAGTCGAGGTACCACTGTATATATACATATACACACACACACACACACACATACACACATTAATGCTGAATGTGAACGTGTGCCCACAGAGTGTTGGAGTGCCAAGGTTTGCCAATCGTCAACGGCCAGTGTGACCCGTATGCTGCAGTCTCACTCCTGGGACCCTCCAGGTCAGTGCACGTACACACACAATCAACCACTCAACCAATCTATTCATCGATCAATCTATATCCTCCTTCTGGGAGTCGTTTGTCATTTTGTCAGCCTCCCTGAACACATCTCAGCCGTGCCTGTTAAATGCGGCATCTACTGTAACTCTCTCCTCGGTTTCTTCCCCCTCAGGTCTGAAGCCAAGAAGACCAAGGTGAAGCGGAAAACCAACAACCCCCAGTTTGAGGAGGTTTTCTACTTTGAGGTTAGGGGTAAACCTACTCACGCTGCCCAAATTCTGCCGGCTTTTAAAGGCCTTGGTATCAGTACTATAAACCACCGAAATGCAAACAAATCCAGGCCGAGTCAGGAAAGTTGTCCTGACCATGGCCAACCCATGCCAAGGTTGAGGGTGGGGGGTGTGAACGTCCCCTCATTAACGAATGATACGTTACATAGCGTTATACTACTGTACAGGAAGTCAACCTTTGGGATCTGAATAAGAGTGTCACGAATCAACGGTGTAAGTGTAGGCTGTTAAATCCTTGTCCTGCTGGCGATACACCATGGGCGCACCACAACAGCAGCCTCAACAAAATCACAGTCCTCAATGCAGATACTCTATGTTTATATACTCCCAGTGTTTTTTTCTTTCCACAATGCCAGTAACCCAAGTACAATAGTCAAAAAGTACAGTGTCCGACTGCGCTATGGTCAATGGGGAAGTCATTGCGCCACAGTGAGCCGACAATTCAGACCCAACAAGCAACAAGCAACAAGCAGAGCCGTGTCCTCTCCTTGGATCTTCTCCTAATATGAGGTAACCGCTGGTACGGAGTGGAAGTACAGGTTTCAGCAGTGATTAAAGACAACATTGGCAAGGATTGTAGCTGTCATAGACATGCCGCCCCTAACGACGACGTGGAAATTACGTTGAAAATTAGCAGTGTTCCTTTAACCCCCCGCCAACCAATCAACCAATCTATTCATCGATCAATCTATATCCTCCTTCTGGGAGTCGTGTGTTCCTTTAACCCCCCCCCCCCCAAGAACCGCCCTCCCCTCCCCCACCCGCAGCGGACGGCGGGACAAGAGCGTGATTGATTCAGACACCTCCGCCAAACAATCCAGCCCATTGATTTGTGTCCGACAAGACCCTCTCACGTTCGACCCCCGCCGCACACACACACACACACACACACACACACACACACACACACACACATCGCTGTGCGCTCGTCTGTCATGCCACTGTCAGGGGGCCGCGGGCTGAGGGGCTCTGGGGAGATAGCAATTGCTCTCATTGTTCTCTGCATGTGCTCCGTCCCCTTTCAAATTTGGAACGGAAAAGGTCCCCAGCTGAGGATGTGGTTTGGGTCATAATTTGGACCATTAGAACAGTTATAACTCAGTGTTTTTCCACCACGGTGGCGAGAGCTCGCCATGTGTGCCGTGCAAGTGTTTGAATGAGCTGATGTTGAAATGAGCTTGTGTGTTGCAAGATGGCTGTACTAATTCATCAAATTCATCACTTCCGGCCAAAATAAGAACAAGCTCCAAGTTTCACATTTAAAGAGACGACTTTTAGTAGTGTAAAGTTTGACTCATTTTTGAGCTTGACTAATTGACGATTCGCTTGGTAAAAAGTAAAGAGTCCTTCAATTCTCCGACTCTTCATTCGTTTGATTGTCTTCCAGTGACCTCCAGGGAACGATGAACGAGAGTCGGTTGCGAATGTAATTTTGCCAGGACTCGATTAATTATGTCGAAATGATTTTGGTGGAATGCAAAGCAATTCAGATCTACTCATTGTTTTCGAAAGAACAAGCAAATTTGTTACAAGTAGATTTCAAAATGACAATGCCGCATCTTCCCTCGATTGTAGTCTACATCTGGGTCTGTCTTTTAGGTGAAGGCACAGTAGTTTCTGGCTGTATTACTAGTCTCACTACATCAGGGGTTCCCACCACCAGGCCACGACCGGTGCCGGGCCAGGGGCCATTTGCCACCAGGCCGTGAGAAGGCGGGCGGGGGTGCCCTATTTAACCTGTGCTTTTTTTCTTCTTCTTTTTCTTGCAAAGAAATTGATTTGCGAACAAGCTCCAAGTTTGTTCTTCAAACTCCAAGCTTGTTTTCAAAAACAAGCAAGCAAAAACGAATAAACACAGTGGGTTTTTATTGTAGATGTATTTATCTAATATCTATGTGAACGGGTGTTCTGGCCCAGGGCCAGGGAATGACCGAGGGGAGGCAGGCAAAGGCAAAACAGTGCTGATTGGCGTGTATTTATTACAGATTAAACAAAAAGGTGGCTCCTGGGCCAAAGGCAAAATCATAACCTTGCCGACCAACAGGGGGAGGGTCCGGCGCATCTGCGCTTAATGCGCGCTGCCGCCGTATCGTGGCCGGTCTGCTGTGCTTAGCGCCCGTGTTGCGGGGTCTGATCCCGTGTCTCCAAAACCACGCACCTCCTCTACTGCGGGGAAAAACAGAACCGAAATTACTTTCTCCTCAACCAGCGGTGCCCCTCCAATGGTTTTCCCCGATTCCCCAGCAGCTGAGCGGCCCCGAGATGGGAGCCTGCACCGCCTGTCTGCAGCGGTGGCTTGACCACGGCCCGCCACAATCGAGTTATTTATTATTTATTTTCCCTCCCTCTGCTGTATACGCTGCATCACAGTGGCAGGCGGCGGCGACGCGGTCGGGGGTGCCCGCTCGCCGCGTCGGCGCGCCTCAATCTGCTCGCCGGTCCCGAAATCGGGGGCGGAATTCCGAGTTTACCCTCGAAACACAGGGGTGCTTCCTTTTTTTTTTTTTTGCACATTTTGTGCACGGCGGTCCGGTCGGTGATAATAAAAAGGTTGGGAACACCTGCACTATATGGAGAGAACTGGTTGAGAGCTCATTCTAACCTTTCATTTCGCGGAGAGACCTGGGGTAAAATTTGCTTTGAAGTGGCAATCCATATAATTCTCGGCAACAGTTTCAGGAAAGGCAGACACCACCACCGACAATGGAAACGGCTGTTTGTTGTAAAGTGCCATAAGTGAAGTATCAAATGTGGAGTTTTTTAACCCCAAAAAATGATGGATTACTACTTTAAAAAAGCAGTACTTATAGACTGTTTTTCCCCTGTGTGTACCGATGTGTATATTTAGGTGACCCGACCATTAAGCTACACCAAGCGCCAGTTCGACGTTGAAGAGGAAGACGTTGACAAGCTGGCGTTGAGGTGAGTTGATTGGAAAAATGTCTTCTGGCTTCCGGTCTCTGCCAATGTCTCGTCTGTTGGGGGTTCTCTGACATACTGTATTCTGACATATTCTGACATATTCTGACTGGTGCTTTTTCTTCTGCCACGCAGGGTGGACCTGTGGAACGCCAGCAACCTGAAGTTCGGGGATGAGTTCCTCGGAGGGGTGCGGGTCCCTCTCAGGGTTCTGGGCCAATCGGGCGTTCACGACGCATGGTGAGCAAGTCCTTCACCTCCTCTCAAGCCGTGTATTACTGTTTGTTTGTTTGTTCTTTTGTTTATTGATGCATTTACCTATTTATTTACTTGTTTATTTTTTTACTTTTTTACTTACTTACTTATTTGTATAATTTATTTGTATAGCCGTCAAGGATTTTTCTTTTGGACACTTTTGAAGAAAGATTGAAGTGTAATGTTCAAATGTTACAACCGATGCCAGGAAAAGCCTTCATGGAACCAATAGGATTGGTTTGAACATTTGAAAAGAAAAAAAGTAATAATAATAATAATAATAATAATAATTAAAATAAAGCTGCAGGCAGCAATACGCAGGGTCCAGGGTAGTCGGCCCTACGTTAAATTGTGACTGCAGAAGTTCATTGGTTCCAGCCTGTTGAGGTCGGAGCCACTGCATGTAGGGTTGCCACCTTCAATGTAGAACAATTAAGAGACACCTTGCCAGCGGCCCCATGCCCGGGGGACACAAATCAAGTGGGGGTCTGCGGGTCCTTTATGCATCCATTTGTGCTTTTTATGCATCAATTTCAAAGTCCTCTCTGCTGCTCTCAACATCAACGTAAAGAGAATATAGAATCAATAAGAGTTAAACACAGTTGTATCAAACCGGGAAATAGTAAATGACCTGGTAGACCACAGAGACCACTATGGTGGATGACTGAACAATACATTTATTTGTGAAAATAAATTCCTTTTTGTTACTGTCAAACTGATCAACAGATGTTTTCATGTGCTGATAAAAGCTAGTTCCCTCTATCAAAACATCATCAAGGTCACTTGCTGTCCATGTCAAAATATTTTGGGGTCTTGCCCTAAAGTACTGCCGTCAAACTGACAGCTGCACACTCCGTGTTCCTGGAGCCCTCATACCGTGCATCTGTATTTCATCTGTATTAAATGTTGTCAGAGATTTTGCAGCAACCTCTATAGGCGTTTTTCCATCCGTCTCTTTCTGAGTTTTTTTGCGGTCCTTACTTTAGATTTTTGTCCAGAGTTTTCAGAGTTTTGTTCAGAGGTTTCAGAAAGTATTTTAGTCTTTTTTTTTTTATAGGGGAGTGGCTGACCTCTCAAGAAGCACGTTCTGCCCATTGTTTCTTCGCTGCCTTGGAATTTGGGCTTTTTTAAGGCATCTGAAAGGGAACCCAAAAACAAAAAGAATGAAAATATTGTATTATATTGTATTATGTCATTTCTTGTGGTGATTGAAAGCAGTAATCATAATTCAGGAAGTTTGTATACATTGATATCTCTGGAATGTCTATAAATTCTGACAGTGGTGTTATTGGGTTTTTATTTTGTAGAACTTACTCTGGCGTGTGTAAATTGTCCTCGGAAGTGTATATATTTATGACATTTATTACGCTGCACTTTGTTTAATCCAATCGTCTTCTGGTAAAATAATACCTGTCACTTTGTAACTTAGTACAGTATGGTTAAGAGTTTGTTTCTTATAATCCTTTAGTTAAAGTCCAATCGTGACTCTATCTCAAGATTCAAGAAGTTTATTCGTCACATACATATACATACTTTCATACATATATGCAGTGAAATGTAATGTATGTATGTAATGTAATATCTCCGCGTGACAGTATCTTGGTATGGTTTGGGTTATAGACTCACGTGATCTGTGTACTCCGTCAACTTGCGCATGAAGGTAAGGCTTCTCCGTTGCAGCATCCATCTGTGCGTGACGCTATCTTGGTGAGGTTGCGATTGTTGATCACAGCCTTCATCCACAATAACAAGCCGATCTGGATGAAACTCGAACGATGCCATTGATAGACGGGAGAAGGTATCCAAGTAATACATATTAATATGTAAGTTCCATTAAAAGCGTGTTTGTCGCTGTCGTGCGGGCGGCCGCTTGCAGGTACTTCCTGCAGCCCAGGGAGAACGGGGGGAAGTCGGTGAAGGTGGACGAGCTGGGGTCCCTGCGACTGAACATCGTCTACACCGAGGACCACGTCTTCCCTTCTGAGTACTACACCCCTCTGCGAGACCTGCTGCTGCACTCCGCCAATGTAGAGGTGGAGCACTTTTCCTGACATATTATAGCCTCAAATAAGCATCCCAGTCCCTCCTCCCTCCCACTACACTGCACTGCACATGTATTTTTATGCTGGAAATAGTTAGAGTGAAAGGCCACATACACATTCAATCTTACTTTGCAAACCTTTCTTTTCCATAGTGTTGTGGATGTGTGTGTGTTATCCACACTCACCAGTTTCCTCTCTCTTACTCTGTGTGTGTGTGTGTGTGTTTGCATTCGTGTGCGTGCGTGTGCGTGTGCGTGTGTGTGCAGCCGGTATCAGCGTCCACGGCTCACATCCTGGGCGATGTGTGTCGGGAGAAGCAGGAAGCAGCCATCCCCCTGGTGCGGCTGTTCCTCCACTACGGGAAAATTGTTCCGTTCATTAGTGCCATCGCCCACGCCGAAGTCAACCGCACACAGTAAGTCTAGCAGATCTATAGATCGGTTAGATCTATCCAATAGGTTCTATCTTATATATTTATAAAATATAAAATCGCTTTTTTAAGCAATACCAGCAGTTCCCAGGTGTGTAGCCTGAAAGATGGTGAAAAATATCAGTGGATGAATAAAAGTTAAATCAAGGTTACCTTTTAGGTAGGGTGAAATGATGGAACTATTAAATTAACAATTTGATTGACTGGATCTCTGCGTCTACATACGATTTTCTTTTTATTATTATTGTTATTATTATTATTATTATTATTATTATTATTAGTCTAACCCTTTTTTCCATCAGGAGAAACTAGCAGAAACGTAAGTGGTTTCTTTTTTGTTTTGTTTTTTTGTTTTGGTACTTTTTTTTTTACTACTTTCTTCAGAGTAGCGTCAAAATTATAAATCAGACATAACTTGATATTATTATAAAATATCAAATATGATATAATAAAAAATATACATTACATATATTACAAATATAAAAATATAAAAAAATATATTTTAAATATTATATATTTTAAAATAATAAAACAATATATGATAAAACATTCAGTAACAACATTTTCTATTGATAAACAACAAATATTATGTTCTATAGTATGATCCATAATGATTGGTCAGCCTAACTTCTTATTTATAATAATTATAATTGAGGGGGCGTATGGGCCATAGACCTATGCAAACAGACTGCCATTGTTAACATTCATATTTATAAGTGAATATTTATGTCAGACTATTGTATAGCATTCATACCTAGTACACATTTTTTCTCATTAACAGCTTTTAATAACATTACTAATAACTATATTTTAGAATAAATGACATTAATAGCAATAATTACATGTTCCACCAGTGAAATTCCTTGCATTTAATGGCACAAATCGGTCAGGGTCACACTGAACTCTTTTCTATTTCGCTGTGAATATGAAGGTAGCTCTCAGGTGGCTTCCTGTGTTGTCACACGGCAGTTTGTTAAAACACACTGTTCCGTCCATCCCGCGCCCTCCCTCCCCCCTGTAGAGACCCCAACACCATCTTCCGGGGCAACTCGCTCACGTCCAAGTGCATCGACGAGACAATGAAGCTGGCGGGGATGCACTACCTGCAAGTCACGCTCAAGCCCATCATCGACGAGGTGTGTCTCGCGTTCAGTCATGTCTAGTCACGCTAGAGGGAAATTAATAGAATTTTAAAAAAATTATATAATACCTTTCTCGTAATTAACAGATATGTACGGAACACAAATCCTGTGAAATCGACCCGGTCAAGCTCAAAGAGTCAGAAAACCTGGATACAAACAGGGTGAGCATGTATTTGTGTCTATATGTACATGAGTCTGTGGTTGTATACAACGTTCAACAACAACAACGTCCCATCTATTGCGTTCCGCCACCCAGGAGAACCTGCGGCAGTACGTGGACCGCATCTTCAATGTCATCACCGCCTCCGGCGTGCGCTGTCCCACCGTCATGTGCGACATCTTCTTCTCCCTGCGCGAGTCCGCCGCCACCCGTTTCCAAGGTAACCCGCTCTGTGACACAATGGAGGGGCTGGGTGGGGGGGCCAATGGGTCAAGGCCAAGGCCGTCCTTTTCCTTTTCCCGTCCGTTCTCATGATGCATTGGAGCGTTTTTGCCGAACTTCGGTTTGGAACTGAACTTGAACCCTGATTAATGACGCCATGTGGGTTCACGGCAACGTAGGAACAGGGGACCGCAGTTATTCATATGTGGCTTAGCACAAGATAGTAAAGTATTGTGATTACCTTTTTGTTTTCGCCTACACACCGTTCATTGTGTATGTAAATAATATTTACATTATACAGTATACAATATATTATATACTGTACCGTACCGATGGTGTGTATTCTGGCCCCATCTGCTGGCCACCGTGGTGTACAGCCGCCATTTCTATACAAGCAGTTAAGGGATGCAAGTAAGTAGTACTCTTGGCCGTGTCTTTCATTTTGTCTAATGAGGCATGTGGTTATACGCGGACTCCTTCAGATCTGCCCACTCACACCCTAACACCCTGACTGCAGGACATTTAAACATCTCTCACATGGCCTTTTGTTTGATGAGCCTCCAGGGGGTCCTCGTCAATTATTATGAAAAATTAATTATGCAAAGAAAAAAGGAATTTATATTTTTTCATAGATGTAAACCACCGAACATCGAATCCCTACAGATACAGTAACAGATTTGCTCCAAAATCACTATCAGAATCGCAATCAGGATAGTTTTGTTCTGCCAAACACATTTACATAATGAATTTATCATGGCGAGGATTGGTGCGCTTCTCTACAATTACAATTAACATTAAGTCAGATTTTTTTTATATAGAATAATGAGAACGGAATAAAATGGAATGAAACGTTTAAAAAAGAGGAAGTGATATGTTACTCCAAACGTCGTTGGTCAGACGACCTTTTGCATGTTTTTGGTGGAGTCCTTACCGATGTTATATATAGGCAACCCCATGTGAGCACGGGCAGAACATGCAAACTCCTGAGCACGGTGCCAACAGCACCCCAGGTGGGAATCGAACCCATCAAGTGTGCTCTGTGGCACAGCGCAGCAAGCACTGTGCCACACAGGACTAAGATTATATTAGGAATTGATGTTGGAATCCACCATATTTGTTGATATCTGGACAAAGGTATTTATTTATATGACTTGTATATATTATTTGATTGTTTAATTCACTTATATAAAGACATGATACAATCTAAAATCATCCAGTATTGCTTTGAATATAGCCTTATAACTGTGACAAAGAGCTAGAACCTACAAAAGGGCTTGATTCACTCAACTCACACCACACCTTTTTTTGCGGCGTGCTCTCCAGTGGACCAGGATGTGCGCTACACGGCGGTGAGCAGCTTCATCTTCCTGCGTTTCTTCGCCCCTGCCATCCTCTCCCCGAACCTGTTCCAGCTGAGACCGCACCATCCCGTGAGTTTCCTTTAATGGCCAACAGACACCAATATTCCAATCGTGTTGTTTAACTTCAAGTTCAAGTTTAAATGTATATTTAATACATTTAAACTACTACACAGACGATTTATTCTATTATATAATTATAGAACCCATAACCGCGATTGTGGCGCCGCCCCTTGCGGCTGCCTGCATGAGCACTTTGTGTCGATTATGCACATTTTAGTATTTTTAGTATTTTTAGAGCTTAAAGAACTTATTGTGCGTAATGACCGGGTGTCATGACATTTCACTGCATATATGTATGAACGTATGTACAGTGGTACCTCAACTTATGACTGTAATTGGTTCTATAAGAACAGTCGTATGTTAAAACAGTCGTATGTCGAAGCAATTTTTCCCATATACACCACGCTCCTATTTTTATATGATTTCCTTCTTAGTTTCAATGGGAATCATTGCCTTTTTCTTTTTCCCATCATCCTTCTTCTTGGGACTCATCATGAAGGGTGAAAATAAACAAAATACACAGCACAAACACAGTAAATACGAAAAAAATATGATGCACACACCATATAGGTCGCCTGCTGACTGACTGCTGACTGGCCGCCAACGCACCAACTGCAAATTTCCACGCTCGTATCTTGGAGCAGTCTCTATCTTGGTCGCAAGTCGATACAAATTTTCGCTACTTTCGCTGCTCGTATCTTGGATTAGTCCGAAGCAGATGCAGTTGTAAGTCGAGCTACCACTGTATATGTATATATATATGTGACAAATAACTTCTTGAACTTACACTGAAGACAAGAGTAAAAGCCGGCCAGTCCGCGGCAGACATACTAGGTAAGAAACCAAAGTTCAGGGGTGTGGAGGGGTGGCCAATGGGCCACTCAGTATGTCCCTAAAAGAGGGGGTTCTCAACTGTAGTGTCCCAGTCCAAAACCTGGGTCGCCGTTCCATTTCAGTTCCATTTAATCTCTCTTTCTCTCCCTCTCGCTCTCTCTCTCCCTCTCTCTACAGGATCCCTCCACCTCGCGGACCCTCACCCTCATTTCCAAGACCATCCAGACCCTGGGCAGTCTCGCCAAGTCTAAATCGGTGAGCTTTCATAACCCGTAGAACTAAATACGGTGCATTTCAGACGCGCAAGTCAACCGGCCGTTTTGTTTGTGCACTGCAGAGCCTAGTTTATCGGTTTGTTTGGGAGGTTCGGGAGGTTCCAAAATCGGCCCGAGCGGTTTATGTAAATTGCGCCAAAAAAACAAACGGCGTGAATGCTCTGTGTTGTTTACTCACATTGGGATGTATAAACATCAAATCGATATGTTCGACTTTTACTGGAACTGGACGTCTGACATTACTTATGCACACACACGGTTGGCAATAGACAAAAGACTTATTCCTTTGAGCTACAAGGTCTAACCTCTCTTTTGTTTTCCATCCCAGGCCAATTTCAAGGAATCTTACATGGCCGCCTTCTACGACTACTTCAACGAGCAGAAATATGCGGACGCTGTGAAAAATGTGAGTGATCTGTTTCCTTCCACAACGGGCTGTCGGTCTGGATTTCACAGCAGCCAAGCCTGCCGATTGTTTATAATAGATTAGATGGAAAGATGGAAAGGGAAAAGCGTGACCAAAAATGAAATTAATGAGAAAGCATCAAGTGCAATTAAGGCGTAGCAAGGCTTGATGCATAAAGACAGGATCTGAACGAAGAGGGTTAATTACTTCTATATTAAGCTTGTGAGAGTGTAAGCCTAAGAGCCTCTGGCTATGTCATCTTCTGTTAGTGAAATGTTTTTGATTAATCCTGAAGGAATCAGTATTGAAGACAGAAGCAATGTTAATCATATATATTAAATATATTTTTTCTTTCGCTCCACAGTTCCTGGACCTCATCTCCTCCTCTGGGCGCTGGGACCAGAAGAGCATCGAGACGCCCATCATGCTGAAGGAAGGGTAAGTCCGCCGGATCGCCAACCAAACTATCAGGGATAATTGCCATATTAGGGCCCCCTGAATTACAACGTATCCACAGCAGTGAGAACCCTCAAGCGCGCCTCACACCAAATCAGAAAACGCATCGGACAATCGGAGCCCCTCACCCTCTACTGGCCGTGGGATGAGCTGCGTCTGGGGTTCGCGTCACAAAAATATTAATCAGCTGGACATTTACCCTTTTCCTTGAATGAGAGTTTAAAACTCCTTTTAAATAGTGTTTGCAACGTGCAAAAAAAAATTTAAATACACACAATTCACTTATATAAAAAGAGATTTATTGATGGTGAATATGGTGACATCCAACGTTAACGTTGATAATGTCATTATTTTAGATACGTAACTAGAAAAAAAGAAACTTTAGAAAAAAAAAAAAACTTGACCGAGGTCACTTCCGGTAGGAGTGGCTCGGAAACGCATGAGTGGACAAGCGGACAAACAATGTGAACGCATCCCCAAGCCTCGAACGCGGAATCCCAGTCTCCATAGGAATGAATGCACTTCCGGTTTGTCGTTTGCTGGATTAGGTGTGAAGCCGGCTTTAGAATCAAGGTTTGATCGCGTGACACCGAAGACTTGTGGAATGTCAGTAAGAGGAAGAGAGAGGAGATACTGCATCACAGCTCAGAGGGGCTTATTCTGTTAAGTGGAAGGAACTTTACCTTTAGAAACTTGAACCCACAGCTTTGATTTTGTCGGAGCTCCGCCTGGGCCTGTGGTCATGTAGGCATTCGACGAAACGCGGCGGCTTTCTCAAATCAAAACCAGCGGCTGTGCCGACACGACACGCCTCTGTTGCCGTTTGCGGCCCATCTTAATATAACTGTGGTTAGACCGATCGAGTGGCTCACCTACCACCCCCACCCCATCCCCTTTCTCTTCTGTTTCTGCCGCCGGGCACAGGAGTGTTAAACTGACTATAAAGA
The DNA here is from genome assembly GCF_960531495.2 of Zeus faber. Taxonomy (NCBI): domain Eukaryota; kingdom Metazoa; phylum Chordata; class Actinopteri; order Zeiformes; family Zeidae; genus Zeus; species Zeus faber. Next base: position 32,946,862 of record NC_137190.1, on the reverse strand, counting down.
GGGTTGATGGGAAGGGGTCGAAAAGCACGAAGGGCAGGTAAGAGCTTCACTGTAGTAAGTTTGAGGCCGTTTGCTCTGTGACCCCCCCCCCCCCCCCCAACCATTCCCTACCCCAAACCATCCGCCCCCTCTCTCTGTCTGTGAATGCAGCTATCCCCCCAGCCCTGGCCCCCCAGCCCATGCCAGCCAATCACATTGTAGAACCCCCCAATGCTTTACTTTAAATGGGTATTGCAAGCGTGACATTTTGAAGAGTTTGTTATTAAATGTGACGGCCTGTGATGCACAGTGATGAACCGTCGTCACATCAGCGTCAGCGGATGATGTCGTTCGGCCAAAAATAGCCGATTATCACACCTATGACAGCCGCTGAATCGAATTCAGTGGCTGGAGCTGGGTGGAATGGAGACTTCTATCTACTACATCTATTAAATTATGTTTTTAATTTAATTATAATTTAAAAAAAATCATCTATGTCGTGGTATAGATATATTTTATATTTATATTATTTTGTATATTATTTAATAGATACCATAACTGACAGAATAATATCACATTTTTAAAAAATCCTATACTTTTCTGCAGCTTCAGGTAGGTTGTGAGGATTCCTTAAAGTCTTCTCTTGCACATTCTAATTCCCTAATCCTTTCCAGGTTCATGATAAAGCGAGCTCAGGGGAGAAACCGCTTTGGCATGAAGAACTTCAAAAAGAGGTGGTTCCGCCTGACCAACCACGAGTTCACCTACCACAAAACCAAAGGTAACGTCAAAGGTTTGTTAGGATCTTCTTACAGTTCTGTGGGATCGTCGGCTCCCGTTCTGATGTTTTTAATCATCATATTCTGAGTGAGAGAGTTTTTTGTGGAGACTTGTCCTGGGCAGTGGCCTGCAGCATGCACACACACACGCACGCACCCGCACACACACACACACACACACTCACACACACACACACACTGAGGCGTGTTTGGCATTAAGTTTCAGTGAAGTTGAGCTACAACAGGACCTCAACAAAAAGAGGAAGCCTCAGCCTCAAAAACATGAGCAAACACCCACATACAGTAAGCACCCACACAAACACAAACACACCCACACACACACATACACACACACACACGTACACGTGTTTCCTCTCTGCTTGTTTTATAGCTGTCTGTCTTTTATTTTTGGTGTTGGATAATGGATGACTGTCTCATTGGCAATACTTTCTTATTGCTCTCAAACAAATTATTTTGATAGATCGTTTTAAATGAAAAAAAACATTTTAACTCACAATATAGGCCTAAATAATGTTCAGATTGTTCCTATACAGTGGTACCTTGATTTACGAGCGCACTAACATACGAGTTTTCCCGAGTTACGAGCCGTCGTTCCGCCGATTTTTTTGTATTGATTTGTGGGCAAAAATGTGAGTTACAAGGAGCGAGCTTCAGGTACGCCGCCGCTGGTGGGCGTGGCCAGCGAATGCGGCCAGCATCCCGCGTCTCACTCCTTCACTTCACTTGGTTACCTGAGCGTGGAAGCATCCCTTTTGTGTTTTGTGCTCGCGATTTGTGCTTTTTGTGCAGTTATTTTGGCAATTTTTTTTTCGACCTTGGTCCCGAAAAAAGCAAGTTCTGAGAAGAAGAAGCGGATGATGCCCATTGAGTTAAAGCGCGAAATAATAGAAAAACATGAGCGAGGTGTGCGTGTGATGGAATTGGCGAGGCAGTACGAGCGTAGTACTTCTACGATATGTACCAAACTGAAGCAGAAGGAGACGATAAAGGGTATTACGCCAGCCAAGGGCGTTAAAATAATGTCTAAGCTGCGGACCGCTGTCCATGAAAAGATGGAGAATCTGCTGTTGGTGTGGTTGACGGAGAAGCAGCTTGCAGGAGATAGCGTGACGGAGGGTATCATCTGCGAGAAGGAAAAAACGATCTACACATTCTCTTTTATTGTTTTTTATGATGTTTTTATACAATATTTGTTATTTATAAAAACATTTTTCTTATTTAAAAACACGTTCCAAAAAAATTGGGGTGTTTTTTTGGGGGGCTGGAACGGATTAATGGCATTTCAATTAATTTCAGTGGGGAAAATGGATTTGCTATACGAGCAGATTGAATTACGAGCTCTGTCACGGAACGAATTAAACTCGTAAGTCAAAGTACCACTGTATTCATATAATGAATTCTGAATATTATATAATACTGTTATACTATATTGCATACGCTTAAGTATATTTTGCCATGCACACATTTATATATTATATAATATAAAATCCTATTATATAATGTTTTATTATAGGATATTTTATTCCCTCTATCTTTGTCACAGATCCATTCATTTCATTATTTCCTGTTCTTTCCCTCTGCTCTGAACTCATTAGTAAAAAAAAACAAAACATTTTTTTGGTGTAATTCCTATTTTCTCCAGGTGAGAGCGCCCTCTGCAGTATCCCAATAGAAAACATCCTGGCTGTAGAGAGGCTGGAGGAGGAGTCCTTCAAGATGAAAAATGTAAGAACCCCTAAACCTGTCTTGACTGTATAGTAAACACACGGCAACCGCAGTACGCACGGAGAGGGTTGAGGTTGGAACCGGGGCGTTTTAGACATACTGTGGTTCAAGTTTGATCAAGGTCGATGGACAGGAATTAGTGAAAAGGTAGTGAAAAACTGTTGTGACATCATCATCCGATGTGTCCAGGCGTCGACTCTCTGAGGTCATTCGCATCCAGTGACTTGCACGTTGTAGACTGCATAGCGGTTGCTCCACTTAGCATTCCATATATTTACGCTTGTTCGAAACGAGAGACAGAAGGAGACGACGCTGCATCGAATGGAAACTCTAAAAATTGGAACTCGTGCTGTGTTTAACAGAACCCTGAAAACTGTATTTGGTCACAGAAGGCATTTTGCAGCGCAGCAACTTTTTCGTGGTTCTAAAAACTAAGCGACACAACCTTTAGTAATGTAAGTCAACAGTGATTGGTCAAACAAATGAGCCAATGCAGCACTGTCAGCCGCCATACTTCAAAACCTCTGTAAAACATGAATAACTATAATAATAAACTTGTGAATTGTGTGTATTATGGTGTGATAGCGCTCTGTTTTCACTGCATTTACAAAAAAACACTCGTATAACGATACATTTGTGAAGTAGCTGGGAATTGTATAATTGTGGAATGTTGGAAATTAAGAAATTTCTAATTGCTGTTGATACAAAATTATGGTATATTTTGTAAAAAGTAATACGTACCTAACACGACTAAACTGGACCCTGTGTATTTCTGCCTGCAGCTATATTTATTATTATTATTATTATATTATTATGATCTTTTATTATAATTATTATTATGTCATTTGTCAAATGTTTCAACAGACACTATTCCGGCCCTGCCAAAGTATTCCCAGTATTCCATTCCAATTAATTACTTCCTTCACACTTTGTTGTTTCCCAAAACCATTCCAGATGTTCCAGGTCATACAGCCAGAGAGGGCGCTCTACATCCAGGCCAACAACTGCGTGGAAGCGCGGGACTGGATCGACATCCTCACCAAGGTCAGCCAATGCAACCGCAAGCGCCTCAGCACCTACCACCCCTCCGCCTACCTCAATGGCCACTGGCTGTGCTGCAAGCTGTCCGCAGATACCGCCCCTGGGTGTACGCCCTGCACCGGGTGAGTCCAAATTCCATAGGATAAAAAAACAGACAAACTTCAATTATTGGATGGAAATTGTATATAGTGTTACGTTTTTATATCAACAAGTTAAAGAATCAAATGTGTAGTCCTAAAACAGCCTAAAATAAGCGTCCAACAGACACATCATGCCACGTGTGCTCATAGGAAATTTATTCGTGTAATTAAATTGTGTGTTGTTGCTCTAGGGTCTGCACGGCCATCATGAGTAATTACAATACAGGAACAGTATTGGTGTAATTGTATTGTGTAAGTGTAATTTCAGTGTCATTACACTGTAATTAATTTGTGTGTTGTTGCTCTAGGGTCTGCACGGCCAACATGAGTAATTACAGTACAGGAATAGTATTGGTGTAATTGTATTGTGTAAGTGTAATTACAGTGTAGTTACATTGCGTACTCAGGATCTGGACGGCCGATATTAGTCATTACATTGTATTTAGATTGTAAAAACATTGTAATTACAACACAATTACAATGTATTTGTAATCATCATTATAGTCACTGTAATTACACCATTATTAAGTCATTCCACACACTGAATTTGAATATCGGAACAGGGAAATGGCCTCAAACTGCCCTCCGTACACCCCTTAGTCAAATGTTTTCCTCATTTTCATGTACTCCCCTCCAGCTGCCTCCCGGCTAACATCCAGCTGGACGTGGATGGAGACCGAGAGACTGAGAGAATCTATTCCCTGTTCAGCACCTACATGACCAAGCTCGTCAAGATGCAAGGTCAGACAATCAGAACTCTGTGTGTGTGTGTGTGTGTGTGTGGGTTGTGTGTGGGTTGTGGGTGCATATGTGGGCGTTTGCTCATGTTTTTGAGGCTGAGGCTTGTTCTGTCATTTACATTTTTTTTCCATATGTGGCCATGCATGAAAACACCCAAAATGGTCACCTTGAGCAGACTACTTGATTACTATAAGCAAATTATTTAAACAGCCTTTATATCGCAATGATTCTGTCCCAAGTTTTTTTGTTCCATATAAGAGGTTTCCAATGTATATGATATTATATCACAATGTTGATATTGAACGAGAGCAGCATCTATATAAGGGTAAGTGGTTTCTGGTGTAAAATAGCCTTCTAAGGAATTTTAAGACTTTCTGACATATTTCAGTTGAGCTCTTGTCTGTTTTAAAAACAATCCATTATGTCCAGTGACCGTGAAATGTGGATGAAAGAAAGATGCGAGGTATTTTCATCCCACAGGGAAAATAAATGTCATGTTTAATGTCTGTCGTCCCTTGGGTGTTCCGTGCAGAGGCCTGTGGCAGTAAGTCTGTGTACGACGGGCCTGAGCAGGAGGAATACTCCAGCTTCGTCATCGACGACCCGCAGGAAACCTACAAAACCCTGAAGCTCATCGTGTCAGCCATCCAGACTCTGGAGCAACAGCACACCAAGTACAAACGTGACAAGTTCAAGAAGACCAAGATAGGCAGCCAGTACGTGCTATTCTGTCTGTCCGTCTGTCTGTCTGTCTGTCTGTCTGTCTGTCTGTCTGTCTGTCTATCTATCTATCTATCTATCTATCTATCTATCTATCTATCTATCTATCTATCTGTCTATCTATCTATCTATCTATCTATCTGTCTGTCTGTCTGTCTGTCTGTCTGAAAGTCTCTCTGTCTGTCTGTGTCTATCTATCTACAGCAGGTGTTCTCAAACTATGGGTCCTGACCCCGGGGGGGGGGTCGCCAAATATTTTCTGGGGGTCGCTAGATAATTTTCTAAACATGCACAAAAAAAGGAAAATGTTTTTTTTTTTTTTTTTTGTTTTTTTTTTAATGTAAATCATTTTTTAAAAGTCAAAATACTTATAATAATTCTCTCCGCTAAATTATTCATTAGATGCACAATGAATAACTTTTCATTAGGCCACATTTTCGCAGCGCAGCCTGCGAGGGAGGAGGGTAGACACTTTGCTGTCACAGAAGCTGCTGCTGCGCTAATTCTCTGCGCAGCATGCATGGGGATAGACCTCAACAAGATAGAAATGTATATATTTCACTCCACAAGCTTCCGTTTATAAAAATGCAGACATTCCGTCTGTTTGCAGGACAATTGGTCATAATTCCGGACTGCCCCGCACAGATCTGGACGTTTGGTCACCCTAAGCACAAACGTAGAATGAACAAGACTTTTCGAGGGGACATGGAAGATGATGGGGTGGGAAGTAACAGCTCATGAAATGTAATGTTAAATATATCAAAAACCATAGCAGCACAAATGATCAGAAAAAAATCAGCGCAAACGCAGCACGAATGGCAATGATTTTATCACACGGAGTGCCAACTCCAGGGAGGTTCGTACTGCTGTTTCAGCGAACAACAGCAAGTTAGAATGAGGGGGTCGCGAGATCTTTTGACCTTTTTTTTTTTTGTTTTGTTTTAGGGGTCGCCAGCCAAAAGTTAGTGAACCCCTGATCTGGGGTATCTCGCTGTCACAACTGCAGTATCTGAGAATGACCACTGGACGTCGCTCTTCTCTCTCTAGGCTAACTTGGTTCATCATTACAAGCTTTTGAGTTGCCTGAGTGGTGACACTCTTTACCTGTTTGAGCCCTTACTCACATCACTCAGTCCCCGTTCAATCTCAATTGTACCTTTTGTGGGAGTGTATTGCTTATTTCTGGGCTGCACTTGTTGCGTTTTGTTTCTCAATATGGAGAAACTGCACTTTTTATTTTTACCTAGCTCCTTAGCTCCTGTGTCTTCCCTGCATTTCAATCATTCCGCTTTACAGCCTTCATCAGTGTTGGGTACGATATGGCGTACTTGCATATGTGAGCATTTTCAGTATGTCCCAAAACATAGTATGCATCAAATAGTTTGTGGAAAAAGTACCAGGTTGACTGACATACTACATCCAGTAAAATGTAGGATGTAGAGCTATACCTCAAAACTGTAAATATGTTAAAACTATTTCTATCTACATACAGACCTAAACAAAAATAATCAAGAAATATCAACTAATTCATCAGACTATTTGATAGAAATCCGGTTGTCAAGAACATATCAAGGAATAGAAAGACCCTATAATTTTCCTCTCCCTTTCTTTTTCCTTCCAGGGAGCATCCAATCGGTGATAAAAGCTTTCAGTGCTACATCCGCCAGCAGTCGGAGAGCTCCACCTACTCCATCTAAAGCCACAGTCCGAGGACAGTTCTGCCCGTACGCCCCCACGACCAGCAAGACTTCATTCACTGAAAAACAAAAAAAAATTTTAACAACCTACTTACTTCTAGCGTTGAGGCTTAAAATCACGTTATTGTTTTTTTTATTGATATGATTCTGAATCTACATTATCTTGAAAAGTCATGACTCTTCTTAAGATAAAAGCCGGCTTCACACCGAATCCATAATCGCATCAGTCACACACAGTCGGATGCTTCCCCTAGTGGCTGTCGGGTGAACTGCATCTGAGTTTAGCTTCACGAATTATGTGAGGGGGAAAAGGGAGAGCTGTTTTGTTTGCAGCACAACAGCAAGTACTTTGAATGAGAGTTTAAAACGTCCACCATATAGTGTTTGCAAAGTCCGAGACATATTAAAACGACTGACTCTATTCCCTTATACAACAATAAGATTCAAGATTCAAGAGGTTTATTTGTCACATACATATACATACGTTCATACATATATGCAGTGAAATGTCTTTGCAACGCACTCGGTCATTATGCACAATAAGCGCAAAAAATACTAAAATGTGCGTAATGGACACGGAGGTGCTCGCGCAGGCGACCGCAAGGGGCGGCGCCACAATCGCAATTGTGGGTTCTATAATTATAAATGTATTATAATGATAATGAATATGTTGACATCCAAGGTTAATGTTAATCACATTATTGTTTTAGATACGTGACTTTTTTAGTTAGTTTTAAGCGCCGTTCCGATAATACTTGACCGACGTAACTTCCGGTCTTAGTGTCGGACTGAAACTTGTCGCATGAGCAGACAATTTTGAATGGGTATCCGGCTCGCCATACGGATTAATGGACTTCCAGATGGTTCTTGTGGTTTGTGGCTTTCGGTGTGAAACAGGCTTTAGATGACCAGGTCGGAAATGAGCAAAAAAAGAAGATCTCCCACCTTTGGTCATTGTTTTTATCTTTTTGTTTTTTTATTTGTATTTGATTTTACGACTCAACGAAGGGCTAAATGACTTGTTAAAATGGATATTTTCGGAAAATACGTCTCTCAAGATGCCGGACTTCATATCAGGAAAAGAGCAAAGGACGAGACGAGCAGCTCTGGACGAACAAGCGAGAGAAACTATGGAAAACTCTCTGTGATGTGCCGAGTCTTCACTGGACAGTTTTTGACAGTGACCACGCACTTTAATGGCCTCCGAAGTCCACGGATGAACGAGGGCTCACAGCACACTTTTTAAAAAAGGAAAAAAAAAGCTCCTTTTCTTTGTTGTTTTGTTCTGTTTTGGTTTTTTTTTTTTTTAAAGGAAAGAAATGGTTTTAATGGTATATCAATGGTTGTTAAAACGTTCCTTTGTATTTCAAGTCCGACAGACCAAACTCTAGCTGGAAGGACTCGGGCTGTATTTCCATTCCATTTCCATCCGGGTTTTGTTACCCTGTGTGTGTGTGTGTGTATGTGTGTGTGTGTGTGTGTGCGCGCGGGTGCGTGTGGGGGCAGCATGATAGTTCAGTCCTTTCAGAAAGTTCTTTTTAAACGGGCTTCTCAACAGTGTTCTTATCCTTTTTTTCTTCTAGTATCAAAGTGCTCCCCTCTCGGATGGTGTTTTTGTTGTTGTTTTTTTTATTTTATTTTTTTACTTCAGAAAATGGTCCCTGTGGATTTTTTTTAAACCTCTTGGTTGTTTTGCATTCCTTTTGAGACATTCCCTGCCGTGCATCTCATTACTCAGCATCCTGCGGGATTTTGAAGGTACAGGGGCTTATTCACTTTAACCCCATTGCACTGTTAATTCTTCTCTCTTCGAACCAGCACCGATCCCAGTCCAGGTGAATTTCAATAACTCATTTTGTATGTTCAAACAAAAGGTTTCTAGCTGTTCTTATTATTAACAACAGCTAGAGAAATTACCCCGGCCCCCCAGCGATAACAGATATATACCCAACAGTGCCAGTAACCTTTCTAAATTCCCCCCTTTTTGGGGAAAACTCATCATTTGAAATACTTTTTTCAAATGTTTTGGACGGATCAGTTTTGTCGGACAGAAATGTCCTCCTATATGAAGCGATTGAACAATTTGTATTTTGCAAATGGCGGTGTGTATGTTTAGTAGTGTGTGTGTGTGTGTTTGTGTCTGTGTCTGTGTGTGTGTGTGTGTGTGTGTGTATCCCGATTGGCACATAAGCCACTGACTGATTGTGGTTTCGTAACAAAATACACAACAAGTTATTGCCAATCAAATGTTTTCAGTGTTACACGGGAAAGGTAACTCAACTGTTTTGATGAAATCACTGCCTATTAGACTGCAGTCTGTAGCGGGAGTGCTAACATGCTGTCAAGCTTACTTCACACCGAATGCGTAATCGCATCCAGGCAGTCGGATGAACTGCGTCTGAGTTTCGTATCACAAATTTTGGAAAATGGGAGAGCTGTTTTTTTTTTTTTCCCAGTACTTTGCAAGTTGTTTGCTCAGCAGGACATTTACCTTTTTCCACTAATGACAGTTTAAAACTCCCTTTATATAGTGTTTGCAAAAGGTTTTTTTATTTAACAATAAAAAGATAAACGCAAGTCACTTATATAAAGAGAGTTTTATTGATTGTGAATATGGTGACAACCAAGGTTAACGTTAATAACGTCCTTGTTTAATGGGTGACTTATTTACTTTGTTTTAAGCCAAATTCCAATAAAAAAAAACTAAGCTGACGTTACTTCCGGTCGTAGTGTCAGACCAAAACTTGTCGCATCCGTTGAAAAATGAGAACACATTCTAAAGCCTCAATCGGACGCGGAAATTCCGCACCGCAGGACGTCAGTTTTGCCCGTGCCGAATCCGACTCTCCATAGGAATTAATGAACCTCCGGTTTGTTCTTGTCGTTTGTCGTATTCGGTGTGAAGTAGGCTTTATGGTGAACCAAACCCTCTACTTTGTCCTACAAACAAAAGAAAAACAAAAAAAAAAAAGCTTTTTTGTATAGAGTCAATGCCTCTGTTTGAAGGAAATCTTGCCAATGTGTTTTCCTAAGCTATTTTGTGTACATATTACAGCCGCATCGTTGCTGCAGCACTCTGTAAAGGAGTGCTTGGTTTTTACCAGCCAATCTGCAGGGTTACCGAATCGAGCACCGGCGCCTTTTATTGCCAAGACCGAGAAGAAACAAAAAAAGAAAGTCATATTAAATAATTCCTCTGTCCTAAAAAATGCACAAAAAAAGCTGTGTCTTATGCAATAATGGTGTCTCAGCATGCAATAATAATAACCCCAAAACAGTGAAATAAAAACTCCACGGTATGATCTTTCAAAATCACCTACAGCTGCTGACCTTGCGGCACAATCCTCCTGGGATACACTCATATAATAAAGGGACAACAGTGTATTTTGTATAAATATTTTTTAAAAGAAAAGTATTAAGATAAGCCTGATATATGTGTACATAAACTGTGGTATGAATGGTGAAAATGTGATGTTTTTCCCCCGCCCAAATAACTAAATGAAGACAATATTAATGAAACTTTGTCGTCTGTTTTTGTTTTTAATTTATTTAGTGTCGTGCAGGCTCCTTATCACTACCTCGTGTTTTTCATATTGTCACTATGGTTTATTTTCTACCATGTGGGCTCAGTAACGCGCCCACAAAGTGCTCGGTGCCAAAACGACCCTCGTCCAAGAGTTTCACGCCTTCTCTGGCGCAGTGTAGTTACTAAATAGTGTAGTTACTAAATAGTGTAGTTGCTAAAGTGTAAGTAAGTGAGTAAAGCGTTATCTAACCCGTTACAAAGTGCTTCACAGAGAGGTGACAGAACAATAAACACAGATGTACATTTGTTTTCATTTCAAAAATTGTACATTCAAAACAGATTGAACAGTTTTTGAAATAAAACAATTTACAATCAAAACAGAGGGGGCGTAACAACGAAAGAAGAGTTTATTAAAAAAACAAAAAACCACAGAGCAGAGAACGTCGAACAAAACAAAAAGGAGCCTTTCCGGTCAGGCAACGCGTCGTGACAGTACGCGCGTACGTACGTACGTGTGTGTGTGTGTGTGTGCGTCTGTGTGTGTGTGTGTGTGTGTGTGTGTGTGTGTGTGTGTGTGTGTGTGCGTGTGTGTGTGTGTGTGTGTGTGTGTGTGTGTGTACCCTGACTCCGTCCCAGCAGCGGGGGCTCGCCGTCACCCAGCGGCCAGAAACGCGGTGTTCCGCGGGGCAGTACGGGCGCGTTCAGTTGGCGGCCTGGCAGCGGAGGCGTAACGGTCCGGCGTCGCTATGTGGGGAAGGAGAAGGCCGCTGTGGGGGCCGCTGGTGCCTCTGCTGCTTCTGCTGTCGCTCGTCGACGCGCAGCGACGTAAGTAAGCCCGGCGACCGGGGACCACGTTGTGAAATACAAGAAAACGAGTGAGGAGTCCAGGAAAAGTGCGTTTCGGGCGAGCACGTTTGGCGCCGAGCGAGCTGAGCGCTCGGTTCTGAAAGTTGACCCGGTAACCACGTTGAGTCGAACGGGTTTTGTGATGGGTACGAACGGACTTTATTCAGGTATAGACTTGGGAAAAGGTTTCCCCTAATCCCCAGGTCACTTCTGGTAAGTCATGGTTTCGCAATAAACCTTCCAGACTCCTTCTCGTCGCCGAGCCCCGCTGGCAGCGTGCCGCGAATAAACATCAGTAGAAGCTCAGCAAGCATCGTTGTTGTTCATGGGACTTTCATTATTTCGTCGGATTGCTGTTATTATATAAGTATATCGACATTAAGGAAACTATGTTTACAGACTTAAAAATTAGAATTTGTATAACATAATAATAATGACATACAAAGAAAAAAACTGTCAGTATTCAATAAACCTACATTTATTATTTATTTTTTAATTTGATAATCTTTGTTTATAGCACCTTTTATTCCCACATAAATTGTTCATATCAAACCATTTGCACTGAATCCGACTGAAATTGCATTCTCAAACTGCTTATTATGAGTTATAATGACTTATTTCATCTTACTTGTTGAGCTGTTCATTACTTCTTTTTATTTTGTTGATATATTGTAAATATGGTGTTTTATCTTCTCTCTCTGCATCTCACGCTCCGAACTTAGCTGCCGCAACTTCTCGGGATCAATAGTGTCCTATGTCTTATCTTTACATGAATAGAAGGCATGTGATGTGATTTTGACTGGGATGTTGGCTATCAGATCAGAATCAGCTTTATTCACCAAGTATGTACACATACAGTGCATACAAGGAATCAAACTCAGTTTTTTTCCCTTTCTCTCAATGTACAAACATGGACTTAGACATACAGCTGAAACAAAGACAACAAGCTAAAACAAACATTTCACGACTAAATACAGATGTAGATGTATATAAAAAAAAATATATATATATATATATACACATATATAGGTACTCCTCACTTTATGACCTACCTGTTTAACAACTGTTCGGACTTACAACCAGCTCTCTGACCAGTCTGTACTGTACGCTCCGTACAATACCACGCGTCTCAGCGTCAGGCATCTCATCGTGCATCACCCTTTATATGCTATACACACACTACATATACTATATATACTATACACTATATATACCTCATACACTATATACACTGTATATACTATATACACTGTATACATCTCATCTCATCACTGGTCTCAGTCTCCTTCCCGCAGTCTGTCAGTATTCACTACACTAGCGTTGGCAATGGCCACGCTCCCTTACAGTGGAATAACACGAGTCCTCACTTATCGACCAATTCACTCAACGACCTGGTCCTAGGAACGGAACTCGGCCGTTAAGTGAGGAGTACCTGTATATACAGATGTAGATGTACATAAAATTATACTGTACACGCACACGCACACGCACTGAAATTGTAGCAGGAAAGCAATGGTGCAGAGTGCAAAGATGCTGGAATAAATATGGAATAATTAACAGGTTGCTTTATATACATGAGGTAGTTGGATTTGACATCTTCTCCTCTCAGCCGCTCCCGGGGGTCGCCACAGCGAGTCATCCGCCTCCATAGGTGGATTTGACATAATATGCATATATACAATGTAAGGTATATACACCGTGTTTTGGTTTATATTGACAATGACAACACGTTAAAAACTGTTTATCCTCCCATATATGTAATTTGAATTTGTATGTACAGTGAGTGTTCAGTGTTACCGTTTTTTGCACAGGAATTATCTCTGACGCTGTGTGACTGATTTAAGTGTTTGTCAGAGTGACAGCCTGTGAGAAGAAGCTGTTCTTGTGTCTGCTTGTTTTGGCTTACTGTGTTCTGTAGAGCCTACCAAAGGGGAGGAGTTGGAACAGGTTGCGTCCAGGGTGTGATGGGTCTGCAGTGATGGTTCCTGCATGTTTCCTGACTCTGGACATGTATAAGTCCTGAATAGAGAGCAGGTTGGCACCAATCATTTTCTCTGCGGTCCTGGCAGATCGTTGTAGTCCTTTCCTGTCCCGCTTGGTGGCTGAACCAAACCCCACAGTGATGGATGTGCAGAGGACAGACTGGATGATTGCAGTGTAGAACTGGATCAGCAGCTCCTGGGACAGGTTGAACTTCTTGAGCTGGCGCAGGAAGTACATCCTCTGTGTTACGGGGGTATGCTGAGTGAACCCAGGTGCAGAGAACAAGGCAGAGGCGAGGTGGCAAAAATAGAGGTTTACTCAAAACAAGTACAAAAACTGGGCAAAAACAAATAAGAGGTCTCGGGAGCTTGGGACAAGAGCGTTGTCATGAGGTTAGACAAACTCAAGACTGAGCGCCCGAGGACACAAACGACAGGGTCTAAATAGGGACGACCAAACGAGACACAGGTGAAACATATCATCTAATGAGGCAGGGTAATCAGGAACAGAAATAGGTGAAGCAGAGCAACCTTGGAAAGGCAGTACTGGCGGCATCTAGTGGCTGATGCTGGTAGGACCCGGGCGAACCCTGACAGGACCCCCCCATCTAGGAACGGCTCCCGACGTTCCTCCAGGGAGTGTTGGGCAGCGACGGCGGAAATCCTGGATCAGAGAGGGATCCAGGATATCCCGGGCCGGAACCCAGGAGCGCTCCTCCGGCCCGTAACCCTCCCAGTCCACCAGGTATTGCAGGGCCCCGCGGACCCGGCGGGAGTCCAGGAGCCGGCGGACCGTGTAGGCGGGCTGACCGTCGATGATGAGAGGCGCCGGAGGAGGCCTCGTGGTGGGCGCCAAGGTGCTGGTGACCACCGGTCGGAGCCGCGACACGTGGAAGGTGGGGTTTATCCTCATGGACCTGGGGAGCAGAAGACGGTATGCGGCAGGATTGACCCGCTGCACGATCTTGAAGGGCCCAACATACCGTGGCGCGAGCTTGCGTGACTCCACCCGTAATGGAAGGTCCCTGGTGGACAGCCAGACCCTCTGGCCCGGACGGAGCATAGGCGCTGGTCTGCGCCGTCGGTTGGCCTGGATCTGCTGCTGCTGGGATGTCCTCAGCAGGGCCTGACGAGCCCTCTGCCAGGTCCGTCGGCACCGCTGGACGAACCGCTGGGCTGACGGCACTCCCACCTCCGCCTCCTGCTCCTGAAACAGAGGAGGCATGTACCCGAACTGGCACTCAAACGGGGACATGCCAGTGGAAGAGCAGCGCAGAGTGTTGTGAGCGTATTCCGCCCACACTAGATGGTCGCTCCAGGAGGCAGGGTTGGAGGACACGAGGCACCTCAGTGTTGTCTCCAGGTCCTGGTTGACCCGCTCCGTCTGGCCATTGGATTGCGGGTGGAAACCGGAGGACAGGCTGACGGAGGCGCCGAGGAGCTGGTGGAATGCTTTCCAGAACCGGGATGCAAACTGCGGACCGCGGTCTGACACCACGTCCAGGGGCAGGCCGAACACCCTGAAAACGTGCTGCACCATGAGCTCAGCAGTCTCCAGAGCTGAGGGGAGCTTGGGCAGAGGAAAAAAAGCGGCAAGCCTTGGAGAACCGGTCCACAACGACGAAGATGACGGTGTGGCCCCGAGACGGTGGAAGGCCGGTGATGAAGTCCATTGAGAGGTGTGACCAGGGCCGACTGGGGATGGGAAGGGGATGCAGCAGCCCCATGGGACGTGACCGGGGGTTCTTGTTCTGGGTGCAGATGGTGCAGGCAGCGACGAAGGACCGGACGTCCTGCTCCATGGTAGGCCACCAGAAACGCCTGCGGAGGAACTCGAGGGTCCTGGAGATCCCCGGGTGGCCAGTGAGGCGGGATGAATGCCCCCATTGCAGGACTTGTGATCGGACAGCCTTCGGGACAAACAGGTTGCCGGGATCCGCCTCCCTCCTTTGGGCCTGCCGGACCTGCGTCTCGATTCCCCAGCGGACCGGAGCCAAGATGCAGGAGTTCTGGAGAATGGGCTCGGGGAGTTCAACCAGCTCAGGAGGGTCGAACTGTCTGGAGAGAGCGTCGGGCTTGAGGTTCTTGGACCCGGGACGATACGACAGGATGAAGTTGAACCGATTGAAGAACAAGGCCCATCGGGCTTGACGGGAGTTGAGGCGTTTGGCATCCTGAATGTATGTCAGGTTCTTGTGGTCGGTCCAGACGACAAATGGGTGTTGGGCCCCCTCCAGCCAGTGCCGCCACTCCTCCAACGCCAGTTTGACTGCCAGTAGCTCCCGGTTCCCTATGTCATAGTTCCGTTCCGCTGGGGTGAGGCGACGGGAGAAGAAAGCACAAGGATGGAGCTTCTTGTCGTGAGTCCTTTGGGACAAGACGGCCCCCACTCCCACATCGGAAGCATCCACCTCCACCACGAAGGGTAGGGTAGGCTCTGGTGTGGCCAGGACAGGGGCAGCGGTGAACCGCGTCTTGAGAGCCCTGAACGCCCCCTCAGCCTCCGCAGTCCAGGCGAAGCGGGCTGTGGATGTCCTAGTGAGGGCGGTGAGGGGAGCCGCTACAGTGCTAAAACCCCGAATGAATCGCCTGTAAAAATTGGCAAACCCGAGGAAGCGCTGCACCTGTTTGACCGAGGTGGGTGGTGGCCAGTCCCGGACGGCTTCGGTCTTGGCAGGATCCATCTGGACGTGACCCTCGGTGATGACAAACCCCAGGAACTGAACGGTGGTGGCGTGGAACTCACTCTTCTCCAGTTTCACATAGAGGCCATTGGCGAGCAGGCGGTGAAGGACCTGTCTCACATGCTGTATGTGTTCGGGAAGGGTCCTGGAGAAGATGAGGATGTCATCGATGTAGACGAACACGGAGCGGTTGAGAAACTCACGGAGGACGTCATTTACAAAGGCCTGGAAGACAGCGGGAGCATTGGCCAATCCAAAAGGCATGACCATGTATTCATAATGGCCGGTAGGTGTGTTGAAGGCGGTCTTCCACTCATCCCCCTCGCTGACACGGACGAGATTGTATGCGTTTCGAAGATCGAGTTTGGTGAAGATGGTGGCGCCTTGCAGTTGCTCGAAAGATGTGGACATGAAAGGAAGGGGGTAGCGATTCTTGACCGTGATCTTGTTCAGACCACGGTAATCAATGCAGGGACGCAGGCCGCCATCCTTCTTACCCACGAAGAAAAACCCTGCGCCCGCCGGGGAGGTAGAAGGGCGGATGAAACCTGAGGTGAGCGCCCCCCGGATGTACTCCTCCATGGCTGTAGTCTCAGGGGCAGAGAGAGAGAAGAGACGTCCCCGAGGAGGGCAGGTGCCAGGCAGAAGGTCGATGGCGCAGTCATAGGACCGATGGGGAGGAAGCGTGGTGGCCCGTCTCTTGCTGAAGACCTCCCTCAGATCGGCATACTCGTGGGGCACTCGTGAAAACTCGGGATGGATGGAACCTTGAATACGGACTGGAGCCAGGACACGGACAGGAACTCCGGAGTGGGCAGGGGCTTGGGAAGGGGCCCGAGCTTGGACACGGACTGGAGACTCGAGAGGGTGAGAAGACGGATTAGAACGAAGACAGGTGGTGTGGCAGGCAGGACCCCATTCGGTGAGACGCCCGGAGGCCCAGTCCAGATGTGGGTTGTGACGGGCTAGCCATGGGTAGCCCAGGACCAGTGGAAACTCAGGAGAGTGGATGAGGTGGAGCTGGATTACCTCTGAATGTTTTCCCTCCAGTGACAGCCAAAGGGGGGCGGTGAGATGGCACACGCTACCGGTCCCCAGTGGTCTTCCATCCAGGGCTGTCACCGTGAGAGGATGCTCTAGAGGTGCCAGAGGGAGCTTTAGGGCTTTTGCTAGCCCTACATCCAGGAAGCTTCCTGCAGCGCCGGAATCCACCATAGCTTGGAGGGAGTGATGTTGATCTCCCCAGGCGAGGGAGGCAGCCAGCAGGACCCTGGTCGCCTCGAGCTCGGGAGAGAAGGTTGGCCTCGTCGCAGTTCTCCCTACCCTGGACGAGAGTTGGCTTTTCCCGAGAGCTCAGGGCAGGAAAAACGGAAATGCCCCGGATCCCACAGTACAAGCAGCAGCGCTCTCTCATCCGCCGGTCACGTTCGGACCGAGAGAGCCGTGTGCTGCCTACTTGCATCGGCTGCTACCTTGATGCTGGAGGCGGGCTCGGGATAGCCAGGAGATGCTCGGGAGGCCTCGTCCCCAGAGCCGCTCTGCGCGCTGGTATTGGTGAAGCGGGGAAAACGCGTTCCCCTTGTCTCTCCCGGAGGCGGTTGTCCACCCGAATCGCTGCATCGATGAGCGTGTCCAGGTCCTCCTGCACCTCCCGGGATGCCAGCTCGTCCTTGACACCCTCATTGAGGCCCTCCTGGAAGGCCGCGATGAGTGCCTCGCTGTTCCATCCAGACGCCACAGCGAGGTTGCGGAATGCGATGGCGTAGTCCGCCACGCTCTGTCCCCCCTGGTGGAGCCGGAGTAGCCGTGTCGGCGCCTCCCTCCCACTGACTGAGTGGTCGAACACTCGGCGCATCTCCCCGGCAAAAGCCTGGTAGCTGGAGCAGGCCGGGGTTTGCCGATTCCAGATGGCTGTGGCCCAGGAGAGTGCTTTGCCGGTGAGTAGCGTGACCACGTATGCCACCTGTGAGCGCTGGGTGGGGAACTGTGACGGCTGGAGCTCGAAAGCCAGGGAGCATTGTGTCAGAAAGCCACGACAGCCCCCTGAGTTACCGTCGTACCTCTCTGGCGCCGGCAGTCGTGGTTCGCGGTGCTCTGGAGGACGCTGGTCCATGGGAGGCAGCGCTGGCGCAGGGGCCATAGGTGGAGCCTGTGCCTGGCTCTGCTGGACGGCCTGGGCGAGCGACTGCAGGTTGTCCAGGACCTGTTGGAGAACCCGCTCGTGTCGGCCAATCGCAGCCCCCTGGTTCGTCAAGGCCACCCGCAGGCTCTCCACCTCTGGAGGCTGGCTCTCTGCTGGGTCCATGTTGTGGCTCAGTCTTGCTGTTACGGGGGTATGCTGAGTGAACCCAGGTGCAGAGAACAAGGCAGAGGCGAGGTGGCAAAAATAGAGGTTTACTCAAAACAAGTACAAAAACTGGGCAAAAACAAATAAGAAGTCTCGGGAGCTTGGGACAAGAGCCTTGTCATGAGGTTAGACAAACTCAAGACTGAGCGCCTGAGGACACAAACGACAGGGTCTAAATAGGGACGACCAAACGAGACACAGGTGAAACATATCACCTAATGAGGCAGGGTAATCAGGAACAGAAATAGGTGAAGCAGAGCAACCTTGAAAAGGCAGTACTGGCGGCATCTAGTGGCTGATGCTGGTAGGACCCGGGCGAACCCTGACACTCTGCTGGGCCTTTTTGAAGACTGTGTCAATGTTGGGGATCCACATTAGGTCCTGGAAGATTGTGGATCTCATAAACCTGAAGGATTCCACAGCAGACAGTGCTGTTGAGCATGGTGAGGGGAGGCAGTGTTGGGGGGCTCCTCCTGAAGTCCACTGTCATCACCGCAGTTTTGAGCTTGTTCAGCTCCAGGGTGTTCTGACCACACCAGAGGGCCAGCTGTGCAACCTGTGCAAACTTCGGGAGTCTTAACAGACGGCTCTCCTGAGGTGTAGTCGTTGGTGTAGAGGGAGAAGAGCAGAGGGGAGAGCACACATCCCTGGGGGGTGCCAGTGCTGATTGACTAGATGCTGGATGTGGTTTTCCTCAGCCTCACCTGCTGCCTCCTGTCTGTCAGGAAGTTAGTGATCCACTGGCAGGTGGGGGCTGGTACAGTGAACTGGGTGAGTATGGAGCATAGTCCCTGTTACCCTAATATCGTGATACGATAGTTAAATGTTGTCTATAAGGCTGCATTACAGTGTTAAAGTAATAAATATTTCATGAAAATATATAAATATCTTCTGACAACATCCTCAAAATATTGTCTAATGATCAAAATCAAGGTATTCATAGAAAAAAAATGTATATTGGATTTTGTCAATATCGTAAAGCCCTATATCCGACCAAAACTCCAGTCATAAAAGCAACAAAAATAATGTGAAAAATCATAGATATATTTTTATATAGTTAAATGTTGTTTTTAAGGCTGTATTTCAGTAAAGTAATGCAATTTTCTGAACCTTATTGACTGTCCTACCTATTCAAATTGCCGTATTTTCCGGACTATAGAGCGCACCTGTATATAAGCCGCATCCGCATTATTTTAAAAAAAAGAGATATACAAGCCGCACCGGGCCATAAGCCGCAGATATCTATGTTGAAAAATTAGATATTTACTGCATGTACAGAACGATTTTGAACTGTAAATGTACATGTATGTACCTGAACAGATTCTTTCCGAACAGTGCCTTTTAACACGGCAGCAACTTTGCTGATTAAAACGAAACAGAACTAAGAGAAAAAAAACGGCATTTATTTACCTTCATTTCTCCTGTGTTTGAAACCACAAGTCACTTTAATCATCTTCGCTGAAACCCATGAAGTCGTCTTCTTCAGTGTCGGAGTTGAACAGCCTCAGAAGCGCTTCGTCACATCTGTCTCCATCAGTCTCGCTCTCCGTGTCACTGTCATCCTCCGGTGAAGTAGACTCTGAAGGTGCGCCGCTCTCTTCGCGTAGCGGTCCAGCCTTTCGGAACCCGTTGGTGATGGTGGATCTTTTTCACAGCACTCCACGCTGTTAGGGTTCACTGACAGACATCAGAAAAAGATGCTTTTCGCATGCGGCCAGTTTTTGTAAATTACTTCTCACCACTTGTCATCCAAGCCTCCCACTCAACCCGGAGTGCAGCTTAAAATGCCCGATTCACACTGATGTCGATGGCCTTCAACTTAAAACTTGCATCATACGAACTTCTTCGTGTGGGTTCCATGATGAAGGGGCGAGGATTTGAAAATAATTACCAGTTGGTAATTTATCGTCCGCGTTCTATCTGCTAAAGAAAAAGTAGCGTATTCTTCTTTGCATTGATTTTTCGTCCATCTTATTTTTGATTCTAATTCCGGTTAGAGCGCCCCTAGCGGTGGAAGAAAAATCCACAGAATAGCCGCACCTTTGTATAAGCCGCATGGTTCAAAACCTAGGAAAAAAGTAGCGGCTTATAGTCCGGAAAGTACGGTAATGCCTCCACCTGTTTGGTTAGAATAGTCACACGACTAACGAATGCTCCTCAAATATTTCTTGGGTGGAGATATCTTATGAAAGCG
Source organism: Zeus faber (assembly GCF_960531495.2). Taxonomy (NCBI): domain Eukaryota; kingdom Metazoa; phylum Chordata; class Actinopteri; order Zeiformes; family Zeidae; genus Zeus; species Zeus faber. The sequence goes on along the minus strand of NC_137190.1, from coordinate 32,926,440 downwards.
CCGATAATCATTCCCTAAATATCATCAAACTAGGTATTCCTCAAAATAACCCTAACTGGTGTGTCACGTGTGTGTTTGCCCCTGTAGTCCTGAGTCGGAGCGGAGCTTCTCAGTTCCTGACCAGGAGAAGGAGAGCCAACTCCATGTTTGAGGAGAGTAAGAAGGGCAACCTGGAGAGGGAGTGCATCGAGGAGCTGTGCAACAAGGAGGAGGCCAGGGAGATCTTTGAGAACTACCCGGAGACGGTGAGGACACAGCGAACCCCACTAGTATAGATCATTTCCGTCCAGGCGACCACAAAAAGTCTCAATTTGACATCAGTTCAGGTTTTACTGATAAAAGTAGGCCATAAAGGTGCAGTGTATAGAATTAAGTGGCATGGGTGAGGGTTACAGATCACAACCAACTGAATACTTCTCCCCATGGTAGTGCACCTCTGTGGAAGAGACAGGGGCTGTGAAAAAATGCAAAAGGCCCTCTCTAGAGCCAGGTTTTGGTTGGCTGGTCTGGGCTACTGTAGAAGAAACATGGCAGTGCAACATGGCGGCCTCCATGAAGCATACCTGCTCACTATGTAGATAAAAAACGTCTCATTCTAAGGCAATGAAAAACAATTTTTATTTTCATGGGATTATACACTAATAAAAACATACTTATGAATATTGTATTCCATTTTTGCCAGTTCCGTAAATTCTACACACTGCAGTATCATTACATTACATTACAACATTAAGCAGTTTATAAGTACAATAAGTCATTTATAAGTACATTTTGACAGTCATATCGCAATATGTACTTCCGAAGGGGTAAAGGAGCGATAGTTTTTTCATCTGCTTATTGTCAATTGCAAGAGGCAATATTACAAAAAGGTAAAAAAAAACAATAATTATAATAAGTATGATTACATTACATTATGTAATTAAACAGTTTATAAGTACAATAAAGCCCCTTTTCCACTTGCACTGAAAGCTGTAAATCTACTGGCAATGATCCGTATTGATGTCATGTGGGAAAAGGATGTGGTCTTGATGCTGGGGACATCGGGCAGAAGCGATTTGCCTGCCCGCCGGCTGCACCTGAGCACGGAGCCGGGGAGGGAGCAAGCGAACAGGGAGAGATAGAACGGGTGGAGAACGTTCCTTCTCCGGAGGCAGAGAGTGTAGGACATGCTGAAAATGATCACACCGATTTAATAACATTGGTTTTTGGGTTATTGTGTCCGGGGAAGGGGGCTCTGGGACCTTATTGCAGCGGAGGGAACCGAGTCCGTCTGGGAGGGGCGGGTAGACGGGAAGCGAAGCCTGGTCTCCGAGAGCCTGGGAAAAAAAACAAAACGATTCAGATTGTATGTCCATTGCTGACAGATTGTTCAAACAATCGCATCTACACTGGACAAACTGTAAAGTACTAACCCTAACCCATTACGTACTGTGTCCGTAACAGTCATCTAATGTCGGAACATACTCCAAATGGAACTTCACCATTAAGGAGGCCAGTATGGGAATGACTACCGACTGCCTTTGCCGGATACTTTTTATCCAGCAATGTTATGGATTCCATGTCGGAAAGAGGCTTAAGTAATCTTGTCGGTTGTATCTCGATATGGAGAGGAGAGATAGAGTTGAGTCATCTGCATATTGTCAGTTTGCGAAAGGCAATATTAGAGACAAAAAATAAAAATAAAAACAATTATAACAGGCTTTAATAAGTATAATTAGATTACATTACATCATTTAGCAGTTTCTAAGTACAATACCTCATTTATAAGTTAATTTTGTGTGTAGTATCTTAATATGCTTTTCCCAAGCGGAAAAGGAGAGATAGAGTTGAGTGTTGTCTGCATTGTCAATTTGCGAGAGGCAATATAAGAGACTAAATGTATTTATTTCTGCACTCTTGCTGTAGATTTTAAACAGTAAAGTAAAATGTAATTATACGTCTTCAAATGTATTTAAATGTATTTTGGAGATGCCTCACAGTTGTGAGGGGTGGTGGGCAGTCATTGAACCCTAACTTGTGTATCTAATGACTAATCACGTGTAGGTGGGTGGGCATGTAGGTGAATCAGTGAGTGATTCAGGTTAGTATGGAGCCTTATGCTTGTGTGTGTGTACATTCAAGGTAAAGTTTAAGAGTAAAATGGAAGAAGCAATGATAAAAAGGGTTCTTACCAGGTCCTTGAGGTGCTTGAATTTTGTCCTCAGAAATAGAAGTACTGGAATACCTTGAAAAAAGCACCTTTTGCGCTGAAGTGCTTGAAAAGTTTGATTTTGTTATTAAAATTGTAACGTCAAACCATTTCCAGAATCGCCTTTACTACATAGATTATGCCAGGAAAATGTAAATTGAATTGATTATATTAGTTTTGCGCAAAGTCCCTGAAAATGAAAAAACTAGTGCTTAAAAAAAGTACTTGAAAGTCCTTGAATTTCATCTCATTATGCCATAATGAACCCTGGATCTAGCAGTACTGTAATATGTTGTCATAACAAGTTTGATTAAACCAAAACTTTCTGTAGAAAAATTGAATTTCTTCTTTTGTCTTTAAATCTTATATGTTTAGAAAGCCTTCCAATTCAATTGTCTTATTATATAAACTGTTTTCTAAAGCCTATATCTGACATTATCGCCCGTGAAAGGTACTGCTAACAATAAAAGTAATTTAATTTGCTGTCGTTTTTATAGGAATACTTCTACCCCAAATATGTTGGTAAGTTTTCTTTTTTTTATTTCATGTATCTTCCACATTCGAGTTCCTCTTAATATTGTTAATATATTATTGTTTGTTACGCTCTCACATCTATGAGTCTTTCGTTGCAGTGTGTCTTGGTTCGCATCGCGTTGGCATCAGCAACCACAACACCGACTCCATTCCATCCGATTTGCGAACCTGTGTGAATGGTACGGAGCATGAGGACAAGTATTATTATTAGTAGTAGTATTAGTAGTTGCAGTGGTATTAGTGTTAGTATTATTGTAATCACCTTTCTGACAGAAAGAACTTTCCGTTCTGTTACATAGAGTTACAACAGTGATTATACTTGTTTTTCACAATCAATAGTCATTTTTTTCAGTTTTAACTTAGTTGCATTTGTTGTTATACTTGCTTAATGTAAAGGACACATCGCAGACTCACTTTGTTACTTACGCTTTGGTATCATTGCGACTATGGATCATCGTGACATAATTTTAGATCATACTTAGGCGTATTTCTTTTTTATACACGTTTTGGCGGCATCCTACTTGCGTATGTATCCCTTGCAGAAATAAGTAACCAGTGCTCGCCGTTCCCGTGCAACAAGGAGGGCTCCGAACGCTGCGTGGACGGACAGGGTGCTTTCACCTGCGTGTGCAAGTCCGGCTGGAAGGGCCTGCGCTGTGAAAATGGTGGGTATCGATTGAGCCGATCAGTTATCCATCGGTCGTGATTGAATTCTTATGGTTCCCCGAAGCTGCAATAAGCAATTTAACTAGCCAAGTATTCCAGAAAGGAAATAACAGATAAACAGTTTAAGTTAAATTCCACTACATTCACCTTGAAATCAAATGTGAACCCTTTCAAGTGTTCTGTGTTGTGTGTTCGGGCAGATATCGACGAGTGTTTGGATCCAGAATTTCTGGCAGGATGTAATCAAAAGTGCAAAAACTCTGCTGGAAGTTTCCGCTGCAGTTGCGAGGACGGCTATTTCACGAATGATGAGTCAATCAACTGTATAGGTAAGGATTATTCCCTGTCCAGTCCATCTCTGCAGAAGCTACTTTGGGCTTGATAATATTTAGAAGAGTTGTGAGTCTGTGCTTCGATAAAGGCTGTTATTACAGCTGTTGACTTCCTCAACACGGCTGACCTGCTTCTGAACTCTGATGTAATAGAATGTTATAAACATCTCAAAAGATGTCCATTCCTCGATAGTGTAAACAGTCCATTACTCTCGGACTCGAAGCTAGTAAGGCTAGTAAGTGTGCTTCTTCATAGACTCCTTACTTTTGTCGTCGTATTTGTATCTCTGATGAGTTTCAGAGTGCAATATTTGCCTTTGATTGTGCTGCACTTGTTAAGTACAAAGTCTTGACAAACACTAGCAGCATTTTCCAACCGCTGCGCCGCAGCACGCTGCTGTGCTGTGAAAGCTTGCCAGGTGTGCCCTGAAAAGAATTTCACATTCCACTTAAAAAAATAAAGAATGGAACTTAGCTTTTGTGTTGCAAGATCAAAATTGCAAGGCTGTACTAATTTGTGTAATTCATCAGCTCAAGACAGAATAGCAGCTCCAGCACCACAAGTTTCACTTTTAGAGTGAGGACTGTTCCTAATGATGAAAGGTTGACGAGTCACTCAGTAAAAGTAATCGTTCTATTTTTTAGACATTACATTTTTTTAGCAGACACTTTTATCCAAAGCGACTTACAATTATTGAAACACCGACAGACACCAGGAGCAATTAGGGGTTAAGTGTCTTGCTCAAGGACACTACAGCATGATAGCAGGAGGAGCCTGGGATCGAACCAGCAACCTTTAGATCACTAGACCACCAGCTCTACCTCCTGAGCTATATGTCAAATATAAATGTAAAAAAAAAATTCTGTCTCAGACTTGAAATGAGTCCTCAGTAATTATTTTGTTCAGTTATGAGTTGACTCTTTTAAGTGACTACCAAGTCATTCAAAAGGTTTGTCCGCTACGAAAGAATCGTTCACCAGTCTTGCATAACTATTAGTAGGCAATAATAATAATAAGCACAGTTCTACATGTTTGTGATGCCTTTCGTGGTTAAAAGGATATTAATGCGCCATGGGATTATTTTATTATAAAAAGTGTGCCACGGAAGAAAAAAGGTTGGGAAACACTGGTTTAAGACAGCTAAATGTACAAAACCTACAATGACATTCAATCACTTTTTTTTTTTTTTTTTTTGATGCATCATTTTCAATAAGGTTTACAACTGTCTGTGATAGTACTGTATGTAACATCTTAATTCAATCTCTCTCTGTCAGACATCAATGAATGCTTACTATACCCCAGCATCTGCAAGGAGCCCGCCAAGTGTGCCAACACACCAGGGATGTACGAGTGCCAGTGCCCCCCAGGGTTTATATACAACTTAAACTCCAGAACCTGCGACGGTGAGATTAACTTCCCCGGTCGTTTCATTAGCCAGCTGCACAGGTGGCCTTGGATGTTCTTCCTACATATCCCTAGAAATGAACCTCAGTTACCCCGTTCAGATTTGATCAAGTAAATTCTGAGATTTGTTTCTAAACACATTAAACATGTTAAAATGTTATTGCTTAAAACATGTAAAAAGACTGAACTTATGTAGTACTGAATCCTGGAGACTGCCAAACTGTTTTTGTGGTCCTGATTTTTTGGACGGTCCTAAATCAGGGACCCGTGACGTAACGCATTCCTGTCTGGCATGGCCCCTCCCCTAATACTATATAAGAGTAGAGCGCATTCATCAGTGGTTCTCTCACTCAATCTTAATGAGTTTTTACAGCCTACACTAGTTTGCTTTCTAGCTCTGGTGCCTTTGTACCTGAAATGCATCTGCCCTGGATGCCAAAATGGAAGGGGGACAGACCAGTGGAAACTTTGAGGAGTGTGTTGTGAACGTACTCGACCCATGGGAGTTGGGCACTCCAAGAGGAGGGGTTTGCGGTGGTGATGCAACGGAGCATGGTCCCCATTTCCTGACTCTCCTGCTCCGTCTGGCCATTGGTCTAGGGGGGGGAAACTGGAGGAGAGACTGACCTTGGCTCCCAGGGCAGCGCAAAAAGCTTGCCACACCTGAGAGATGAACTGCGGACTCCTGTCAGAGAGGATGTCCGGGGATTCCATGAAGGCGGAACACATGGGCCACCAGTAGCCATCCGCAGCTTGGAAAGGGCGATGAAGTGGGCAGACTTTGAGAACCGATCAACGATGGTGAGGACTCTGGTGTTGCCACTGGATGACGGGAAACTGGTGATGAAGTCCAGGGTGATGTGAGACCACGGGCGACTGGGGATGGGCAGGATGGTGGTGCACAGGTGGAGAAGGCTGCGACGAGAGCTCGGGTGTCGGGGACCAGGGTAGGCCACCAGAGCCATTGTTGGAGGAAGGCCAAGGTACAAGTGATCCCATGGTGGCAGGTGAGACGGGATGAGTGAGCCCACTGTAGCATCAGGAACAAACAGGCATTTGGGAGGTCCGGTACCTGGGTCTGGCTGACGTTCCTGGGCCATTCCTAGGGGAATGGTCTGATGCTGTACTCGGGCCAGGCACAACCCGGTCAGGGCCTTGGCTTCCATTGGCACAGAAAGGGGAACGGGCAATAAGCCCAACTGGTGCACCCCTTTTCTGTCCAAGAAGCTCTCATCTGCGCCTGCTCCACCACAAGAGGGCGGTATCTAACAAGGGATGAGAGGAGGGGTACAGGTAGCTCGGCTCGTATGCACCTCCCCTATGTCGCACGAACCGACCCATTTCCCGGACGCAGCGGTCAGGTGGCCCAAAGATGTCCAGTCTGGCTGCAGTACAGACAGCACCAGGTCAACAGGCGACGGGCCTGCTCCTCTGCAGACAGATGAGCTCACCGAGTTGCGATGGCTCTGGCTTGGAACAGCTCAAGGGACTTCTAGAGTACTCGGGAACTGCCGAAGCCAGTGACCGGGACATCACTGACGGAGCGGGAAGTACTGGCTGGGTCCGCACGTTCCTCTTGAGTCGGCGCTCCCGGAGCTGGTTGTCCAGCCAGGTCGCCAGGGTGATCAGCTCAGTCCAGATTCGCTCCCTTCGCCAGAGGCCCAGGAGAGGGGCTCTATCTGGGCGCACAAGGCTCCGTGCACAGAGCCGGAACAGAGCCTCGCTCCCTTGGGAGCGCACGGAGATGTTTCTCTTGTTCTTATTTTAAGAACAGAATCAAAACAACGAAAAACAGCCTGCTATTGGTTTTCTGATTTTGGATTTGTACTGTGTATGTATGTATTGGAGCACCTCTTCTGCGATTGGGCGTGGTTTCAGAATCTTCAGTGGACACGCCCCCAGCGTCTCAGAGCAGAGAGTACTGCCTTTTTTTCATGATTTTGAAATCTAATTTTATATACTTGGTGATTTTTGTTGAAATTTGGCTGGGTGGTTAATAACACATATTTATTGTTGCTTTGCAGGGACTTTGAAAAAGTTTTGGTCAAATTCAAAAAGTATATTTTCTGTTCTTGATTTTTGACCCACTGTGGATTTTAGGTACATTTGGTGCTGTTTGACTATTTTTTTCCACGTCATTTGAAAGTGAAGAATCAGAGCTCCAAAACGTCTCACTTGTGCAAATCAAGGAAATATTTTTAAAGCTATGACTTACGAATGACAAGGGTACAGAAAACTGTGTTTTTGAGATAATCACCCTCAAAGTTTTCCCCACACTTGGCTTCGTTCAGCTTGCTCCGAGAATGGAAAGGGGTTGGAGGACCAACAAAGCCACATGGCTACTTGCCACATGGCCACTTGACACCCTGTTGAATGGGGACATGACACCCTGCTGAATGGGGCAATCTCTGCATTGTTCTTGTGTTTTGAGGGATTGTTAAACAGCATCATCGACACACAACATCTTTGTTTTTAAAAAAGCTTTTATTTAAGAACATACATGTTTTATAAAAGTGGAATTATTTAGGAGTTTGAAAGTGCAGACAACACAACAAAATGTACAGTCTGTCAATAATATTAGTCTTTGTATATCAACCTCGGTGTGTCATTTAATATATAAATGTCCGTATGCCAAATATCGTCAAAGTTCTTAGAGTTATTATGTGGGCTAACCCCAACCCTACCCCAGCTTCACTCTGACTCACTCTTACAAGGTACAAAGAGGTATAAATAGGTTAAAATTACAATAAAACAAATAAAATACAGTTAAAAGATACCCAAAAAAAAAAGGAGTGTAAAAAAAGTAAAAATCGAAGTCATTACAAGCTAAAACAATGAATGTGTGCTTTAAGATATTATTATAAAAAAAACAGTTTAGAGATCCATTCCATTATTCTGCCTGCCTGTGTCGCTACAGACGTGGACGAGTGTTTACTGAACATGTGTGACGGCACCTGCATTAACACACTGGGCAGCTACGCCTGCCACTGCGACGGCCGCCAGGGTCTTCGCTTGGCGCAGTACGAGCGCTACTGTGAGGAGATTCCCCTCTGCCTGGACCTGAACGACCACAAGCACCCCGAGATGCTCTACCTGGGAGAGCAGTTTGCTGGCCTGCCTGTCATTTACCTGCGCTTCCGTCTGCCCGAGAACACCAAGTGAGTGTTGCACAATTTAAAAAAGCAGTTTAAAGCTGGATAAACTAATGGTGTTCTTGTATATAGCAGGAGAACATACGGTGCAAAGCATGTGAGATATTACTTTTGCGCTGTCTGTCAGCACCCTATGATGGTTTGTTAATACGCCTTTCTTAGACCAGTGTTTCCCAACCATTTTTCTGCCACGCCAGTCTTTTTACAATGAAATAATCCTTCCGATAATCCATTAACCACAAAAAAGTCACAAACGTATTTAACTGTGCTTATAATCATGATCTACTAGTAGTTACTGTATCACTTTCAGTGTAAAACTTGAGCTTGTTCTGATGAACACATAGCTGGTATTCTGGCTGGAACTAACTGATTAGTACAGCCTTGCCATTTTGATCTTGCAACATCATAGTTGATTTCCATTATTTATTTATTTGTTTTAAGTGCAATTTAAAACATTTTCAATGCAGACTAGTGTGCCACGGCACAGTGGTTGAAAAACACAGCTTTAGACCATGTTAACAAAAGTCAGCCTGTATCATGGCTCCTCCCAAGATTTTTAGCCTCCTTCCTTGATTGGTCATATTTTTTGTTAACCCCTTGGCCCCTCCCATACCCACTCTGTTCTCAAACTGTGATAGTTGATGGACAAGGGACAAGTGACAAAAATTGTCAATACTAATGTAAAAACCAAACCTGCCACTCAACTTCCTTATACACCTCACTTCACAGACAGAATTTGGAATAATAAAGGTTTAATTCCGACTTTTGCTCATTCAGTGAGTTCGGTCCTTGTTTTTAGGTTTGCTGCGGAATTCGACTTCCGCACCTTCGACCCTGAGGGGGTGGTCCTGTTTGCGGAGTCCTCCCAGGACTCGTGGTTCATGCTGGGGCTCAGAGGCGGCCGTATCGAAGTCCAGTTTAAGAACCAGCACACCTTCAAGGTCACCAGTGGCGGCAAAGCCATCAATGATGGCCAGTGGCACGTGGTAAGAGGAGTGCACACATGATGAATACACAAAGTGCAAAGCAGAGACTCAATCTGGTGAAATCACCCCCTGAATTTTTAAAGAAAAACCCTACACACATGGTGGGGAGTGGTAAGCGATATGAGGTTTGATGCAGTTGTTTTAGTTTTGTTGTTGTCAGTTTTCCTTGGACATTGTGGATTGGTATTGATCAAGTCCTTCCTGTAATAGAACGGGTAAATGAGGGTCTTTGTCTTGGTAGATCTCTGTGGACGAGCTGGAGAGCAGCATCAGTGTTAAAATCAGCAAGGAGGCGGTAATGAGCATCAACAGCCCCGAGAGTCTCTTCACCTCCGTCAATGGCAAACTGGAGACCAAGGTCTACATCGCTGGCCTCCCCAACCGCACCGACAGCATCATCAAAGCCGTAAGTTCACAGTCTTCATAAGTGAATACTAACAACAACCTGTGTGATGACCGTAACCCTCACAGGATAACTACAGTATCTGTAATGGAGAGTGAATGCTTTTATGTGATGACAGATGCATGTGTTTGTATTTGTGTGTGTGCGTATCTTGTAGATCAACCCCCGTCTAGACGGCTGCATCCGGGGCTGGAACTTGATGAACCAGGGGGCGTCAGGTGTGAAAGAGGTCATCCAGGAGAAGAAGAGCAAGCACTGCTTTGTCTACGTGGAAAAAGGATCCTACTTCACCGGGGCAGGCTTGGCTCAGTTCAACGTTGACTACAGTGAGTAGTTCAAATCGGTGTTCAGTACGTGCACATACAGTATGTTACAGTATGGGTTCATTGAAAGGTTCAGATCTTGGCCAGGAATGAATGAATGAATGAATATGAATATATAATATGATGTGAAACGGCTGCACCTCTACAACTATACCGATCGATTTTTGTATTTTTTGAGTATCTAAAATGCAAAAAATAAAGAAAATTAAATTTTTTGTTGCCATGCTGTTATCAAGTGTTTTCTATTCAAAGTGCCAACTCCAACAGCCAATAATGCAAACATGAGGCCAACCTCAGAATTCAATGTGAGAAATTCTCAAATGCAAAAAACGGGGAAAAAACATTTGACTGTCTGCATGATCTGGTAACTGCTGACAAATGACTGTTCAATGCTTGCCCATGCTGTAGGGTTCTCTCACTAAATAGCTAAGAACACTTTAACTAATGAACCAGGATGGACAAAGGTCTGGTCACTTTTGGTTTACTTTTGACAAATTCAACAGCAGTATGTTCCAACAGAAAGTACGTTCAGAGCATTTTTCTCAGTTTTGTCTATATGTGTGTGTGTGTGTGTGTGTCCAGGTGAGTCTGGAAGCTGGCAGGTGAAGATGAGCCTGAACATCCGTCCGTCCAAGAGCACTGGGGTCCTCTTTGCTCTTGTTCAGAACAACACAGTTCCACTGTCGCTCTCCGTTGGAGCACAGGGCGAGGACGAATCTGTGAGTCCGTGTTTACTTCAACATGAACTCCACTGGCGACCATGACCTCTTTTAGCTAATGCCAAGTGGAGAAAGCTGTGCTCAGGTTTACTCTTGTTTTAGAATGAACCCTGTGTGTGTGTGTTTTCCTTGGCTTCACAGTACTTGTTTATTACCTCCACCTGCCATGCCAACACCAGTCTCCATTAACATAGCCAAAGATAGGACCGCCGGGGTTTCATTTTCAGATCAACAATGACATTGTTTCCGTCTCTGTTGTTGAGCCAGAGCAGCTGTTTTGTAGGTGACAGTTTTGCTTTATAAACACGGTCAGATTGAAAGTGAAAGTGAAATCTAAGAAGTCCTGCACAGTTATGCTAGGGTCACACCGCCAGCGACGAGGCTGCAGTGTGAAGCCATGCTCTTGTCTTGTCGCCCTATGGTCACACCGCCAGCGACGAGGCTGCAGTGTGAAGCCATGCTCTTGTCTTGTCGCCCTATGGTCACACCGCCGGTGACAGGGCTTCTGTGCACCTGTCTTTGATGTGAAGCACATCGAGTATACTTGCAAATACATTTGGCGTGACTTCTCTTGTACAGAACTTACAGTTGTTCCTGGACGGCGTCCCTGTAGCGACCCTCAGGACGATCATGTTGTGTTTCCCCGAACGTCTGACGGTGGAGCTGAGTGTCACTCCCTCAGAGATCCAGCTCTCCGCCAACGTCTCCACAGTCTCCTACATTGAGCCCAACGCCCTGCGTGAGGCGCTGGATCGCCTCAACGCCACCATGCAAAATCCCCTCAGCACCTACGTCGGTGGCATTCCAGGTGAGACGTTGACGAAAGTCACACAGTTATTACAAGTGACCGTTATTTCAAATGTTAGATTATTAGAAATGGATTAAGATGTTTATTAATGCACTTCCGGTTGGAGGTTTGAGTCAAAACCATAGTTGCTGGATTAGGTCATTCATCCAATGAGTTCACCTTCACCCAGATGCTGAACTGGCATGGATGACAGTGATGGATGTTAATGTGCTAATGGCCTTGAATGGACTGTTGGATCTAGGGCTGTACCCGTCTTAGAATTCTGTCGGTCAAATCGGATTTGGTTGTTCAATGTGAATATTTGACTATTCGCTGGCAGGGGCGGCGGGGTGGAAGCAGGCCGGGCCAGCTCGGCTCTTCCTATAGGCAAGATAGGCGGCCGCCTAGGGCTACGTCCTGAGGAGGGGCGCGGAGGGGATGGGGGTGCATTGTGCACACCTGTCTCCCTCTCTGACGGTACTGGAATGAAACTGTGCGTAATGGGGACCCTTTCTCTGTGACTCTCTCCCCGATCGCCCCCTCTCCATGTGTTATGCGCAGAACAAATAATCTTAACGAGTCTACGAGTTGGCGCCGTTCCCCGTCCCCACACTGTTCCTAGTTGTTTTATTTGAGGAACGGGGCACGGCTCTCTGTTGCTCCCCGCCATCTGGGCACACAGAGAGCCTTGTTCGCGTCCGTGTCGGACCATTCACACATAAAAAATATATTTATGATCCCCCTAAATTATAATTCTCCATCTAAATGCTATCCCTTTTCATTTTGTAAGCTTATGTCTGTTTTATCCTGTTATTGTAATGCACTGACTGACAAAAAAAACCAAGCCAAACAACCGCCTTCCACGGAAACTCCACTACGCATTTCTACTTGACTGACTGACTAATAGGACTGAGAATGGGATCTCTGAGGGGCCACGGTACATTTGTTGGTCATTTAGAAAGAAGGGGACATTCCCAAACCACATTGCCATTAGGGCTCTGACACCAGCTGGCGACACTGTCTCATCATTCTCTTGCTTCTTTTTTTTTTTTACCTTTGCCTTTTGACTCTCTCTCTCTCTCTCTATCAGATGAGGTTCCAATTTCGGCCACGCCAGTCACCGCCTATTACTACGGCTGCATGGAGGTGGCAGTCAATGGTCAGCAGCTGGACTTTGATGAGGCAATGAGTAAACACAACAGTATAAAGTCCCATTCTTGCCCTCCCTTCTCCCCACCGACTCTCTCTGATGGGCTGAGTCTGAGCCACACTGAAAATGACTTCATTCGCAGCCAGATTCCTCCGCCAAATAACTAAACCAACAAATGCCACATGAGAGGATATCTTACAAGGATATAAGGAAAACCTGACGAGCGGAGAAGAAAACCCATTTTCACCCATGGAACCTGTGGTACTGCCAGGTTCTCCAACTCGGGCTCGGTTGGCTTTTTTTTACCTTTTTAGACTTGAGCATTTGAGATTGATTCCTTAAATTAGAGTGTTGCATAGGATGTGATAGAATTTCTTTGGGTGACATTGGTCCAATTTCCAGATATTTGCACATAAATGCCTTCTATGTTGATGTGTTTTCAATCTGCTGCCACAAAACGAATGAACAACAAAATCAAGTCTCCCGAAATCTTTTGTTATTGCTTTTCTTTCCCTGTGTGGGCAGCATCGTACTGACTAACGTGATAACCTTTTATTGGGCATGACCTGGGAATCTAGTTCAAGCTGTAGCCGTAGAGAGGATTTATGGGAATTGGAAGAAAAATGGAGAAAATCGCCTCCTGCTCTAGTTCACACACAACTCAACCTGAACATTTCTGGGTTAAGCTCCATATGTGAAATGAGCTTAGAGGCTGAAATAGAGCTCTCTGTCAGGTTTGAGGACTTCCTGTGATGGGTATATTTTGAATCACATTCCCTACCTTTCTCTGAAGCTCTAAATTAGATATTTTTCACAAGACGTGATGGAAGAACTACCTTCCGTTGAACGGCTAAGAAGCTGGATAACATTATTAGAAAATAAATTATATTATTTGAAAGTAAGGCCAATAAAGAGCAGAGCTTTGTAGATCACATATGTGGTGAGTTAGATGAGGGTTTTTATTTAAAGAAATTAGACAATTGGCCGTAGCTGACCAGGATTTTTAAGATCCCTTAACATCTCTAATGTCTCTACTGCAGATGTCTGAATCTACTATAATCCGTTCTCATTCTCTCTTCTATTGCGACACTATTTCCTACAGCTGCTCCCATTTTTGTGTTGGTCATGATCGTCTGTAGAATTCACCTGTATATAAACAACCTTTTAATTTATAATTCAATGTTGTATTTGGTTGGTTATTTTCTGTTTGTTTTAATAAAAATTGGTCAAAACCTTACTTTTTTTTTTTGTCAGGCGAATGTCAACAAATGAAATGATAACATTAAATTCTAGTCATTGGTTAATAAGGGCGGTTGTTGGACTGGAGAGGAGTGACGGACTCAGCATGACCCAGATGTCGTGTCAGGAGTGGAAGCCATCGGAGGAAGAAACAAGTTGTGGTGAAGGGCAAAAAAGACACGGCAAGGGAATGCGATTGCGAAAACACATTTTCTCAGAAAGATCCCTCGCTGCGGAGGAAATCTGGGAAACAAAAGTGAAAGGAGCAACATGGCACATCCTGACGGTGTCAAATAAGCGCCGGGCATTTTTCCCATTAAAGTGACTCATTTCTGTGCCTGTGCAAATTCATGGGAACAACACACATTTTTGTTTTTCAGCATGGCTTGTTTTTGCTGCTGATAAAGCGTGCTGGGTATTAGTAAACCTGGGACGTTTCAACAACTCTTTGACACTATTGGACGGACGTACATGTCTTTCGTGGACCGCTTAGATAGATAGATACTTCAAAAAAGTACGACCTTGCCATGCAAGTACAGAGGAGGTGGAGAGGTGGAGAAGTAGAATACGGCAGGGGGGGTGTCAGGGGGAGGAAGGAGAAGTGCAGAGAGGAAAGAGGGGAGTAAATACAGAGAGAGAGAGGGGGGGGGGGGAAATAGACAGATGTAGAGTGGAGGAGGAGTAGAGCGAGAGAGGGAGAGGGAGACTAGCCCTACCTGCATCGTTTCAAACTCCTGCCCCAACGTTCTTCCAACCGCAGGGCAGAGTGGCGCGACGCGTGCTCCTCCTGCGGCTAAGCGACCAGCGAACAACACCACGGCAGAGTCACGGAGCGAGATGGGGATCCTCCGCCCGCGGTAGCCGGAGCACGGGAACGGTATAGCCGCCTTGCGTGACTGATTACGCGGCGGGGGGGGCGGGGGGGACGCGACACCGTAGCTCGGAGGTAGAAAAACGGTGAAATTTTTTTTTTTAATTAATAAATCAATAAAAGCCGAGCGCTACCAGTTATCACTGAGTTGGACTGGAGGCGCTGGATGCCTGCAGTGCTCCGCAGCAGCCCGTGGCGTGTCGTTTCTTTTTCTTTCTTTCTTTCCCCCTCTCGGTGCAACCGAGCCGAAGAGTCGAGAGGACAGGGCGCCGAGAGCAAAGTTTGGAGAAAGCCAGCCAAGATGAGGTTGACCCCGGCCAAGTCCTTTCTACTGGAATCCCTCCTAATCCTGCTGTTTGTCTGCTGGTCCACAAGCCGTAAGTCAAGCGTTGCGAGGGGGGCTAGCTAGCATGCTAAATCCCCCCCCCCCACCCCCATGTTTTTGGGGACATTATTAGTAACGGCTATTTTTGACGAGACGTCCCAGGGCTTTTTAAACCCTTTATTTTTTAACTGCTTCGTGTTTACAGCCTACATATGTCTCCACCTCCATGCGGGTGGTTGTGCGTTGTTTTTGTTTTTAAGTTTCACTTTATTAAAAAAAAAAAAAAAAAAAAAATACAAATAAACAAATATATATTTATACTGGTCTTAAGGGGCCGCCGGTTGACCTTTTGTTCGGCAGTGTGGCTGTCCCCGGAGCAGGCCAACCACGTCCTGGGCAGGCGGCGCAGAGCCTACCAGGTGTTCGAGGAGACCAAGCAGGGACACCTGGAGCGGGAGTGCGTGGAGGAGCGCTGCAGCAAGGAGGAGGCGCGCGAGGTGTTCGAGAACGACCCCGAGACGGTGGGTGGAGGCGGCGGGCGGAGACGGCGGGCGGAGCGGCGGGTGGAGACGGCGGGCGGAGGCGGCGGGCGGAGGCGGCGGGCGGAGACGGCGGGCGGAGGCGGCGGGCGGAGGCGGCGGGCGGAGGCGGCGGGTGGAGACGGCGGGCGGAGGCGGCGGGCGGAGGCGGCGGGCGGAGACGGCGGGCGGAGCGGCGGGTGGAGACGGCGGGCGGAGACGGCGGGCGGAGCCGGCGGGCGGAGGCGGCGGGCGCCACCCGCGCCAAGTGCGTCGGGTCGCGGTGGACGCGCGCAGGACAGTCGACGAGTCGTCTGCTCGGGCTGAACTGAACGTCGCGGTCGGTGGGCGGTCCGAGCGACAGATCCAGAAGTCGGGCGAAAATACGTGCGCAAATAATAACGGCAATAAAAACGAGTGGTAGGGAGAGTAAACCGCAATATATACCATTAGTTACGACTAGCTATAATTGACCAACATTTAGGAAATAAGGTAAAAGTAGGAGATGGAGGGAAGGTGATTAAGGCCACATTTAAAAATAAATATTCGCATGTACGTTTTTCTTCTCCGGAAATCTCCAATTAGTCCGGCAAAATAAAAAAAATAAAATCTTTTCTCAGAATTCTGAGATTATGCAACAAATTCCATCAAAGTCGGAACTGTTGTAGTAACAATCTCAGTACTCTTTTTTTTTTTTTTTTACTTCTCTGTACTACTTCTTTTTTTTTTTTACTAATTTATTCACATGGCAATAAATCTGTATCGCAATTTAGTCTGTTACTTAGACATGGCGGTTGTACCAGTTGTTTTTCTTTTATTTATTTATTTCGCTTATTTCCATTTAAATACAAATAGGCAAAAAGGCAATATTTTAACTTTTAGACTGTCCAAAACATTAGTCTGTTAGATGAGTTAACTAAATGATGTGTTGTCCCCCACCAGATTTGCACGTACACAGATAACTACATCCAGGAATTACTCTTTTAAACCAACTTGCCCCCATGGATGGGTGTCTGTCTGACTTGGTGTACATGCTTCCAATCAGTGGAGAGTGCTGATAATGGGAAAATGTAGGAAACTGCAATGTCAAGGAAATGGCATTGATTCTATGTGTGTAGAAGAAAGAGACCTTGAATCAGGATGACTAACTCTTATTCTTTGAAGATACCATACACACATGCATGCAGGTACACACACACACACACACACACACACACACACACGCACACAATTCTTTGTTTTTGGTATATGAGCTGTTTTCCTGGTTGAAAGAATGCAGCCAAAACCCAACCACAAGGGTCTGTCTGGATTTCATATGTCATAGCTTTTCCAACACGTGTATATATTTTATTTTGCTCCGTCTGCCCAAAGCTTATCACAAACCTCAAATAATCCTATTTACATGCTCTGTGCTCGGCCACGTGTTATGTAAATCATCTTGCTTAAAAGCAAACCCATGCAGTAATGCAAAGGAATTTTCACTTTGTTTATCATTTCTGATTGTTTCGTTTGGGAGGTAGGCTGCTTAGCTGGTACAGTGAGGGAATGCCGACTTGGGGGAAATAAGGTGGAAATGAAACAAACAATAACAAACAACAACAGTAACAAAACAATCTTTGTGTATGGGTCAGACTTGAGTGCTTATTTCATTATCGTTTGTTTAGGTTTCTGTCATCAGTTTGCGGATAAGCTTCTCCAGCCATGTGAATAAGCCTAGTGAGTATGTAATACATCTAAGTGAATTAGCAAACCATCCCCCGAGTACAAGAACTAAAAATAACATAATGCTTTGGCAAATGTGCTCATTATTATGTGAAACACAGGGCATAGGACCGTGCTGAACATTCATTGGCGGAGAATGTAGAGTTTAAGCCTCTGAACCCGAGCCGTGTGGGTATGCGTGTGTTTGTGTTTGTGACTCAGTAAGCTACAGTAGGTGACGGGTGATGCCAGTTACAGTAGAGTTTCCATGGATTTAAACCCCTCAGAAATGTGTGTTGTCAGGAAAATAAAGTCCCTAAAGTAAAGATTAATCCACGCGATCAATGGGCCTTGCGCATTCATGTTTCCTGAAAACATGTTTTCATGTTTCCTGTTTTCCCTAAAAAGTAAAGCACCACCTACTAGCAAAAGAAAAGCCAACAATAAGCTATATATTTGTTTCACTGATTGATTTGGAAGTCGGTATGTACTGTAAATGGTTCAACTGTACTTGTATGGAGCATTGGTGATGTTGCTATGACAACATGGAGCATCTGATTCATGACTTGAATCCGGGCTCTTTGAGCAGAGACCTTGTGTTTCGCTGTTGTCAGGGAGGGAATGGGGGAAAATCTGACGCTGTGTGTGTGTGGCCGTTTTGTGTGTGTAAAATCATATGTCAGTATAACAGTAATCCTACAACAGTACCTTTGGACAGAAGTTCTAGTAATAATGTGACAGCATTTTGGGGATTGCTTGGAGATTTTGTGCAACATTTAATCTGAATGCTGGATAAACGCTAGCATGTGGATATGATAAGCAGGTAGTATCTTCAGTATCTTAACTCTACTGAATCATTGTAATGCAGGAAAAGGCTGCACCTGAACTACGTCTTGAATCCACAATAACCCCCCCCAAAAAAATACAATATAAGCAATCTAGACTGGTGTGTGATGGAAGGGATAATTTAAAAATTTTGGTTGAGCAGAGTTCAGCAGAATAGGTCAAGTAGGGTGAGGCCTCTGTTTGCGTGCATGTGGGAGTGCCCATACATCTGGTAAGGACCCAACCCGGCAGTAGCTGAGCCGTGCGTGTCTGTGTCTGGGTCTTCGTGACACAGAACTGCAGTCTCACCCGTGGATGCATTATTCATTCTCAACGTGCACATCTCTGACTTTGCACTTTCCTCCGCAAGGGGGGAAGGGGAGAGGGAGGGAGAGGGAGGGGGGGAGAGAGAGAGAGAGAGAGAGAGAGAGAGAGAGAGAGAGAGAGAGAGAGAGAGAGAGAGAGAGAGAGAGAGAGAGAGAGAGAGAGAGAGAGAGAGAGAGAGAGAGAGAGAGAGAGAGAGAGAGAGAGAGAGAGAGAGAGAGAGAGAGAGAGAGAGAGAGAGAGAGACTGGGTGATACGGGAGAATATGTTACCCATGGTGAATTTCACACAACTGTATGACTATGATTTTGTCAGGATGTAACACATGCAATACAAATATGACAATACTGATTTATAGACCCTGTAATAATTGTAGGTGAAGTATATTTTGTCATCTGCTCTCAAGGTCAAGTCAAATTAGTTTCTATTGTACTTAAATCCCACTTACAGTCTCAAAGGACTAACATTTGTGGGATAGTTTGACAGTTTTGGGAAGGATGGGCAAGCGAAAACTCCCACCCAGAGGTTTTTCCCTCTGGAAGCAACCTTCAGAAAGGGACCCCCCCTTCCACGAATGCTGGGTGAGCTGGGTCCATACTGCTGGGCATATGAATGGCAAACAAAAGAAAACCTATCGATTGGAACTGTTATAAAACCAAATAAATTGCCCAACGAAAGTGGCTGGTTTTAAAGCAAGTCGTTTCTGCATCTCATCCCATCTGCCTGTTTTGACAGTTTCAGCTAGGGAGCTCTTTGTAGCTAGATAAGCAAGCAACCAATGTTCCATCACTAGATAGTGGAACATTGCCGCAGGGATTTGCTCTCATTCAGCCATTATAGCATATATAAGGTCAAGCACTGATGTGCAGTTAGGCATGGCTCACAGTGTGTGATTTAATTTGACCCATAGGTGTTCAATGGGGCATGATATTGCGGCTCTGTATAGACCAGTCAAGTTCTTCCACACCGGTCTTGACCAAAGACTTCTATATGGACGCAGGGGCCTTGTCTTGCTCATACAGAAAAGTGCCTTCCCCCAAAATGTAGGAAGCACAGAATCCTCCGAATTATAATTGCATGCTGTAGTGTTACTTCCGTTCGCTGAAGCCAAGGTGCCTAGCCAGACCTCGATTAACCTTTTAAAGTCAAAGTATTCTTAAAGTTAAAGTATTCGTCTCCTGCTATTCATCATCCGTCCTGGTTTTGTGCATGGCACTGCCAGAGGGTGAGGCATGAATCATCACTCGAGAGAACACTTTGCTCTACTTCAACGGCGGCGAGCTTAACACCACTCAAGAAATATAAAATATAAAAAGGGAATATAAAGACTGAACCAATAGGTTAGACTCTGGACTGCACCAGAGGTTCTGTGAAGTCTTAATGGCTTAAATCTCCTGCAAAAGTTTGCCATCGTTTATGGTACAAATTGTGTGCTGGTTTCATTTAAATATTTTAACATAATATATGTCACATGATTAATCGGTTGAATAGTATTTAATCTGCAAACAAAACATTGTCATCAAGTTCAGCCCTAATTTGAATGCGATTAAATGAACTGTGTCCATTGCTCGTATGTAAAGCTTTTACAGTAAATATGCTACAGTGTTGTGAGTAATGCAGAGAATCCCCACTAGAGCCTCTGGCATCAGTCACACCCACTAGAGAAAAGATGAACTTATGAAGACCCATGCGCATATAGACCTGCCTAACACACATGCACATACAAAATAAGTTTCACTGATGCACAATTAGAAAGTTGGGTCGTTTTGCCTTTCTGTTTTGTACTGTCAGGCACGCTGAATATAAGCACATGGAGATGAACTGAGGAGTGGTTGGATCTTAGTAAATATTTCTTGATGTTGTATAAGACAGTCTTTCTTTTCCATCATATTAACTGTATCCTTCTTATGTCTCTGCCCTGATTTCAGGAATACTTTTATCCCAAGTATTTAGGTAAGTTGTCATTTCCTTGTGGTTCATTCTGCCATATCGCATCCACCCTACCGTCTCTCACCCTCTCATCTGAGTGTAAGCGTGAATGAGGGGGTTGCCGATAACAGTACATGATTGTTTTTCTTTTCTTCTTTGATCTGTTTGCTGCTATAGCCTGCATGGAGAAGTTTGGAGATTCGGAGAGGAAGAGACAGGACCTGATGACATGTGTCCACAGTAAGTTTGACTCAGGAGCCGGTGCGTTGCCAACAGCAGCGTCAGTGAGCAGGTGGATACTACACTAATTTCACCAACATAGTTCCTAAAGCCCTTTTCCCACATGGAATCCGTAACATTGCTGAATAAAAAATATCCTGCAAAGACAGTAGGTAGTCATCCCCACATTGGCCTCCTTTATGGAAAAGTTCCGTATGGAGTCCGTTCCCACATAGATGACTGTTACATTACGTAATGCTCACGTGAGACGTGTCTAATATCGCGTGAGGCTAGGCAACAGAATCGGTTTGGTTTTTAGTCCAGCACTTTGCTCCCCGGACCCAACAACCATAACCCAATGTTATTAAATCAGTGTGATCATTTTCAACCTGTCCTACACTCTCTCCCTGTCCGCTTGCTCCCTCTGGATCCACGCTGCAGTGCAGCTGGCGGGCAAGTGAAGTGCTTGTGGTTGCACCGCACCCCTCTAAAAGACACGTCGTGGGTCTGAGTGGAATTTTTAAGGAGGAAAAGAAGAACATTTAAGAATATAAAGACCTGTCTCCCCAGAGACTGGACATGTTTCACTTCCTCGTCTTTGCAGCTGACTGCCACAGTTCGGATCGGACTGTGGCAGTCGGCCACAGTTTTTTCCAAAAAGAAAAATTTTCCAATTCTTTTTCCAATTTTTTTTTTTTCACAAAAACAAATCATTTGTTAAATATTTGTACACAATTAGTATTCTTAAAAACCCACTATTTATGCTTTATTTAGATTCGGCTCGATCCATACTTTATGGCAATGTTGCTGCTTCCATTCCCACACACTTCCATTCACAGCCTAACCGGCATTTTTCCGGAAATGATACTAGGTCGAGAGTGGGGAAATTTACGGAACGACTTTTATGGAACATCGAGACGGGCTCCTATTACCACACGACGCCAATAAGAAACATTGCCAGTACATTAACGGCTTTCAGTGCAAGTGGGAAAGTGGCTTCACTGTATCTATCCAACTTTTCTTAATTCCATTCCTTCCCTCCCCTATTTCCCTTCCTTCCTCTCTGCGGTGTATTAATAGTAACCGTGGTGGGACCCAGTTCCAGTTGTAGCTCAGGGCTTGGGCTGCACTGCAGCATCTCTGCATCACGCTCCTTCCAAGTAGAGCAGCAGGGGAAGCGAAGGAGAAGCTCTGTGGAGGTATTGACGGAGAAGTGGACGGAGTCGATCGCTCGTTCCCGCCAGCGCGTCGGACCTAATGCGTGTCGCGATGGATCTGCTGCGACAGTGACGTGTGTAAGAAGAGTGTAGGGCTTGCGTCTCAAAGTAAATCTATCTCTAATGTTTTTTTTCCCCTGCAATTTTAAACCACGTCATTTCACATGGAACTTAGCGGGACCAGAGACCAACTTTTGAGCTGGGGGGTGCAAAGTCATTTGCTGTTTTTATGAGGCTACATTTTAAACAATCGGCACTGCAACGGTGCACCTTGTAGTTTATTATGCTATGCACGTATTCAGCATATCAGGTTTATCATATCTATCTCATATCATATCACGTTTTCACTCCAGATAACGTCCGGTTCATACAAACTGTCAGTTATTTGTTAACATGTGAAAAGTAATTGAGCGTAAATGGGTTTAGTTCGTCAAACTAGATTGTCACACGTGTAGCGTGCCGCGCTGATTCACCTTGACACACCCCCGTTTTCATCACGCGTCACAACTGCGCATAGAGAGAGAGATAGAGAGAGAGAGAGAGAGAGAGAGAGAGAGAGAGAGAGAGAGAGAGAGAGGAGAGAGAGAGGAGAGAGAGAGAGAGAGAGAGAGAGAGAGAGAGAGAGAGAGAGAGAGAGAGAGAGAGAGAGAGAGAGAGAGAGAGAGAGAGAGAGAGAGAGAGAGAGAGAGATGCATTTTATTTCATATTTATGCTGCATCAGGATACAACGGACCCGGCTTCACTCTCATTGGCCGAGGAGCGAGCGCAGGGGGGGTGGAGGCGGGGTGGTGATACAGTGACTCAGCTGCAGCACTGTGGCACATTATTTGCCTGTTTCCACCTTCTCTTTTTCTTACTCTCATTTGAGAATCTCCTCTGCGCATCACAGAGGGTCGGAGCCTCTGTGACAGGAATTGAGGAACTATTATGAATACTACGATATGAGGTTACATTTGGAATAGCCAAATGGCTCACAAATAAGCCAGTAGTGCATGTTGGTGCCAGTTAATGTCAGCTTATTTGCCAATGAAAGTGTTTGATTCGTGATCTCTGCGCCACGTTTTCCACCAATTCACATTTACCTCACAGTGTGGGATTGACAGCTGCTTTGCTCTAACCTCAAACCGCAGAGAGCTCACTTTTCTCACTCCTTCCTCCATGTAGCCTCCCTCCAGAAGGCTACAGTCTGCAGAAAATAAGTCCTTTGTGAAATAGCCCGTGGAAATTAGTTGTGGACAACAAAACTGCTCTGCACTTAGACTGTCCATGTTGTTGCACAGAATATTCCACAATTAAAGCATTGGAAAGTTGTCATTTTTCTGGATGAATACCTGCAGCAGGCTGCAGCTGCCAGTTTGGTTCACATTAATGATATTAATATTAATGATGCAGGAATTAATGATACAGTTGATTTCACACTCTTGAACACACTTACTGGAAGTAGCACTGTATTCAGATAGCAACTGACCAGATACATTGAGTTTATTCAGTATCATTTTAGCTGAGCTGCACTAGAGAATAGTCCTGGTTTTTCAATTTTAAAGTTAATATGGGCAGATGCAAAAAAGAAAACATGAAAAAAATAATATTGAAAATGCGGAAGATGAGAACTCCTTTTTAAAGTTTGATTTAAAAGCATCTGCTTAGTCTTAGGCTCTGCAATAAGGATACCACAATGAAAAATGCTTCTCAAATGAAGTCACCGTCTTCCATCGTTAACAATAACAAGTGTACTTGTTAATTTAGCCTTTTGGATCTCACAAGTATGTGTAATGGATATTGATTTTATTTAGCTCTGGCGCTGGATTTAATTGTGTATTGCGGTTATATATTTTTGTTCCAGGAAATGGGTTACAGTCAGTGACTACTGTTCTAAGCAGTGAATAATTAGTTAGCATTTGGTCAAATTTTACAACCTGTATACACTTTCCATAAAACCTTGGAAAAC
The DNA here is from genome assembly GCF_960531495.2 of Zeus faber. Taxonomy (NCBI): domain Eukaryota; kingdom Metazoa; phylum Chordata; class Actinopteri; order Zeiformes; family Zeidae; genus Zeus; species Zeus faber. The sequence goes on along the minus strand of NC_137190.1, from coordinate 32,902,679 downwards.
ATTTCATCATGCATTTTACACTGGTAATTACATTACAGAATAATGTCATATTGTGACGTTTTGACCATATTCATCCCTTTTCTTTGGCCTGTTTTTCTCTTGTCTCATTCTCTTTACATTCTTTCATCTTTGATTTCCTTTCTGCCTTTTATTTTCTCCAAAAGCCTGGCGAGCGACATGCTCAGACTTGTCCTGTAGTGAGCCAATCTCCCTGCTTTGTCAGCTGTACTGGTGGGATACTGCACAAACTACAGGGGGAGGGGCGGGCGTTTAAACAACAGACATAGACATTTGCTTTTCAATACACTATTACAAAACCACCAGCTATACACCAGCTGGGATAAGGAATAGTGGTCACAGACAGACATTTGTTTCCTCATGGGATCCCATTTCCTACCACCAAGAGGACATGCATGCCACGGGGGGCTGACTTGGCGCATCTCTGACAGGGAAGCTTAGCCAGCATGGTGCTATTTATACTGATACTCAAGTCGTGATATGAAGGGCTCAGGAAATGCCCTTCCTGTACCTACGGTATTAAAATACTGATCATATCGTGGTAAGCATCCCATTGTTGCTATATTTGATTTCAAAGCAGTAATGACTCATCCCCATTTTGGCTGTTATTTTGTCTTTTTCTCTCTCTCTCTCTCTCTCTCTCTCTCTCTCTCTCTCTCTCTCTCTCTCTCTCTCTCTGTCTGTCCCACACATAGACATCCCAAACCAGTGCTCTCCTTCTCCCTGTAATCCCAGAGGTATGGTGCGCTGCGAGGACAAAAAGGGAGACTTCCTCTGTCACTGCTTCACAGGCTGGATGGGAGCCAGGTGTGAGAAAGGTATGAAAAAGTGACGTCAATGAGAAAGTAACGGTTAGAGAGTGACATTCAAACACATTAGAGGTCGGCGTGGAGGTCGGATCTTTTCTCTTTTTTTTTTAACAATGTCTTCTCCGTTGTAAGCACATCTTTAGCCAACACATCACCCAGGATGATTGTGGTGTGTCATCACTGTGGCTCTTCTCTTGTTCTCTTCTGCAATCAACTTTCTCGTCTAATCCCTGCTATCCTTGTAGGCCTCAGTACAGCGCCAGGCACAATGTTCAAGTAATAGTCCCCCACTGCTGTCATGAAATACATACAGTACATCACTTTATATACAATATAACATCTAGGTATGGTAGTGTTAAATAAATAAAACTAAATTAAATAGATCAGCATTGCCTGAAAGGATTAAGCCAAAATGCGTTTTTCTGGGACGGTCCCCGTTTATTATACTTGTCCCTGTTAAGTAAACAAACAAGAAAAGAAAATGTGTGGTCTGTTTGATTTGCAATTGACATTGTCGAGGTTCCGTGCCAAGGAGACGAGCATGTTCACCTTCTCCAGTTTGAGGCACGAGCCGGGGATGTGAATACCTTTCCAGCAGTGCTATATTGTTATTATTATACATAATACTATTATTTTTATTATTATTAGTAGTAGTAGTAGTAGTAGTAGTAGTAGTAGTAGTCGTACTACTTGTTCGGGGAAAAATTCTCAGAATTTTGAAGTCTAGCACTATCTGGAACAGCAACTTCGGCATAACACACGAACACAGTTCCCATCTTGTTTGAACCGGGCTGTCAAAAACACCTCGTTGTTGAAGTTTCATCCAAATCGATCCACATACGGCGCAGATATTAGTGAAAAACCAACCAAATTTAGATCGATATTACAGACACGGGCCGATGCATTTCACGCCGGACTTTGTCCAACCCAGCTAAAATTATCTTGAAGATCTACTTCACTAGAACTTACGAACACGGTTAAGGTGTCATTTAAAGACCTGATGGTTTTAAATGTAATCCAAATTGATCCACATACAGAGCAGATATGAATGAAAAACCGAACAACTTTGACCCAAACTTTCAGCTGTCTTGGTTAACTGACACGTCACTATTCGTAAACAAAATGAACAAAATTAGATTTATAGTGAGACGCTTTATGACGTCCACATACTATTTATTATAAATGTACAGATTCTGATTGAGAATGTCCAGTCGGACTGTGTCCAGTGTGCGGCGTAGACTCGGTCACTCTGTACTTGTTTGACGTTACCGAACTTTCAGTTTATGTGTGTATGTGTATAGCTTCTTACCTGGTCGATGTCAGTAGATATGTGCGATCGATATTTTAAATCCATGGTCCACAATACTTTGCCAGATTAATAAAAAATACAATAAAGAGTAATCCACAAAAACTCCTCGGTCCACTCGAAACCACTGAAATGTGACTGAGTGATGTGTTCACTTTCCAGCGAGGCATCTGGAAAATTAGAAGCCGTGCACTGGTAATTACTCACAGAAATACCACAACGTTTTTCATATTTCATGGAAACATAACTTACTGAAAGGAAAAAACTCAACAAATGAAGTGCCTGACATGGCACCAAACGGTCACCAGTCACTGAGAGTGCAGCTCTACTTCACCAGACAACAGGGTGAGTTATAACAATGAGAAGTTATGATTTACAGGCAAACATGGACGGTTGTTTTGAAGACAGGAGGGTTGCGCTGTTTAGACCACATAGTAGTTGCTCTGCAAGACGAGCAACCAGGAGACGACAGACCGGGGGGAGCCCATGGGGCGTTCAATGTAAACTCGGAAAATCGCGCTGCCTTTCAGAGAACCCAGGAAAACTGTAAAACGCACCCAACACGAATTAACACGACCCTGTGTATTGCTGCTGCAGTTCTATTTATTATTATTATTATTATTATTATTATTATTATTATTACAGGTCTACTGCAAAAGTGAGATTAAAAACAATGTTTGCTTTGCAATGTTGCCCAACCCACTCCCAGATTAGAGAAGAAGCATGCTAAACTATTAGTAAGTATTGTTGGCTCTGTTTACAAGGGATTGCGTGGTATTTAAGCATACATGAAATTATTTATGTATATTAAAAAGGAAGGTCGATTATTTTAGACATTTTAGAAAAACATTAACAACTGGTGATTATGACGTTTATTTTGCGTGGTGAACAGAGCTGAAACAGCTCTTGGACCTATCAGCTGTCAGATAATCAGGTTCCTGACACTGGGTTACTGCTGCTGCTGTTGTTGTTTTTGTGATTGAACAATGTATTGATTTAGCATAAACCAGAGGAAAAGGACATATGGTCACAGGGTCTGGAGTGGAAAGTCACATGTTTCTTTAGAGGTCACATCTTGCTGCTGTATATACGCAGGAGGGAGAGGGAGGAGACAACGTTACCATCGCAAAACAATAACTGTTGAATGTATCCAACTATAATATCCATTTTAAATGTATGGACACAGTGTCTGAGAAAGAAAGGTTGTTCCTTTTGCGCTCTGTGTGCTGCTCCACACATTTCCACAGTGAGTCATCCTGTCACTTCTCTGTGAGAGGAAACCTAAACAGTGTCTGTCTGTTGGGATTAAAGAAGGGCCTTTTCCACTCAGCAGCCACACTCCTCATAAACACAGTGCTGCCGCTCGCGCCACTTCAGCCAAGAGTACCGAATATCTGTTCATAGAGCTTTTCTTTAGCGGCTTTCAAAGTCCCTGAAAAATGCATAGGGTATTCTGTCCAATCAAGTATCTTAGATCTTTAATTGACGGTGGTGTCGCTTTTGCTAGAAATAGTGTGAATAGTAGTATTCACACCAACTTTACCTGATTAACTGGGATGCCTAACAACTCCAATGTCCTTGACGATGTTTCCAAATACATACAATAATGGTACTTCCCTCCCAACTTTTGATGTTCACTCTTGTTTCAGATTTGAACGAGTGCAGCAAGAGGAACGGGGGCTGCGACCATGAGTGCAACAACACCATGGGCAGCTACCGGTGTTCCTGCCACCAAGGCTACACATTAGTGGAACGTCACGCATGCCACGGTAAGACATGAATGCACAGGTTTGCAATAAAATAACTCTTACATGACAAGATGTCAAAAGAAGATGGGAAAATATAGCCTCAGGCAGAATTAGGCAAAATGAGGGAGTCGGATAGAAACGTGAATGGAAAATGGATAAATTCAGCTCCCAGGCCAGAACGTGCCAGCGTCTGGTTGGTGGCAGGTGTTTCCTTCTTTGACTGTCAGGCAGAAAAGGTTATTTTTGACAAAGACAGCGATGAAACTTTTGTGCAAATTGGCCCAAGGACTTTGCCTTTGCAAACACAACAAATAACAAACTGTGAAATAATCCCAAAGGAATTCATTTGGGGTGGTCCTCGCTTGCTAACCTTTTTAAAAAGGGTTGTGCAATCCGTCATGTTTCTAAACAAAAGAAAAGTCACCGTAGCTGCTGTTGAAATGAACATTTGCTCTGAAGTCTCTGAATGGATTAGAGCTTCTGCAACAAGGATGTGGCCATTGCCATTGAATTACAACATCTTCATATGTTAATACACATTGTTTTGTTCTAAATTAACGACAAAGAAAAAAGTATAATTTTTCACATTATTTTTTGTCTTTATGACCAGAGTTTTGGTCCGTATAGGGCTTTACGATATTGACAAAGTCCAATATCACAATATTTTTTGATGAGTTCCTTGATTTTGACAGTATTTCGGGGAGGCTGTCATAAGATATTTACATATTTTCATAAGATATTTATTACTTGACCGCAATGCAGCCTTAAATACAACATTTAACCATATCACAATATTACAATAACCAAAATCCTAGATAATACCAATACCATAACTCAGAATCAATATCATATAGATACAGTATATCACCCAGCCTTTGTGTGATATCCTACTTTAGGGTATCATATAGATTACTGTGAAGAACCTTCAAAATTAGATTTTGAATCTATAATGGGATATTGCAACGGGAACTCTCCTATCTCAACTCAATTATCTTTAATTTTTTAATTTCCCAAGCTCTCGTGGCCTCGGGTCAGGTGTAGCTTACCGGTTGCTGTGTTTTCAGATGTGGACGAATGCGAAGACCAAGCTGTGTGCGGGACCGCGCAGTGTGTGAACAAGGAGGGGAGCTACGATTGTTTTTGTGAGACGGGCTACATCTACGACAATGAAACCAAGAGCTGTATTGGTAAGCCACACACACAAACACACTGGAGCCTCCGTGGGAGTTGATGCAGCTGTATTGTCAAGTCAGGAATGTATACTAGATACACTTGAGAGAAAACATCTTTGGAAGTGGGTAACAGGTCAACGTCGCCATATGGCTGGATATCGTCCGTATTTTACCAATTTCACCCCAATTTAGAATTTTCTCTGTGGATTCCATGATCAGTTCCTTCTGGACAGATTATTAGCTGTAATAAAGTATTTTCAGCCTTAGTAACTGACTTATTACTACTTTTGTCGCATAATAAAAATTCAATACAATTTAAAAAAATTCAATTCAACCCCCCTCTGGGTCTATGGAGGAATTGCAGGGAGTCTGCCGCAAAGTGAATAATGTCATAAAGAAAGAAGTTTATACATGGCACGTTTTATGATGTTTTATGGTGGTATTCCATGAAATGTTTCATGAAATACCACCGTGTTCGTGCTCTTTAAAGTAATGTTACTGTAAGTGATGGATGGTCCTAGGCCTTAGAGAGGTGCCTTAGCAATTCTGCTGGATTAGGCTGATATCCAGCCCTGGTTTCCATCACTCATTTCTCAACCACCAGTCGTATTTCTTGTGTTTCCATTTTCCCGTGGGGACAATAAAGTGACATCTAATCTACTGTCCTTTCCAAAGAGAGATTTATTGTAAAAACAAAGTTTCTGTCTCACCAGGCATGGGCCAGTAACAACACAGGCCATGTCATAAATTTAGCTGAGCTCGAGTCAAAGTAAATATTCACCCTTGGCCCCCGATTGGGCCTCTCTCGATTAAAGTCTTGTTATAAGGTTAGCCGCAAGGATAAAGGCTGCTAACAGACAAAATAAGGCAACTTTACAGTCTATTCCACTGCACGCTTTGCCTGATAAAGTTCGCTGTATGCTGTAAAACCCAACCATCCCGTTTGATTTACAGAATAAACACTACACTCTGGTTACAAAACACCAAGATAACCATCTGCACAGCGTTGTCCTTGCCAAACAAAATCTCAAATGATCTCGCTCCTCCAAACATGCATTTTAAGCAGCTGGAGGCCTTATCTTGAAGTCATAAACACATTTATGATGCCATCTTATCTTTGTCTCCCTTCAAAATCTGACGTGGGAGGCGAGACACGCTCCGCAGATGCTTTTGAATACGGCGAAAAAGGCGTATCGGTAATTGGGCTAACTTAATTTGTGCCAAAAACAATGTGTTTAAATTTGATGTTATGCTGCTACTTATGGTGGAGATCCGGAAAATAATCACTCATTTCTGTGATCTAAACGGTAAATAATCACTGCTTGACCCATTTGGCTCCCCTGTGAAAACGAGTCTTATTTATTAGTGAGTTCTCATACCGGTTCTCATACCGGTTAAAAGGGTGCAGCCTTTTAAGGTTGTACGGAAATGGGTAGATACCACCGGTTAATGTCAAAGCCAGACTGTTACGTTTTTCCACCTTTCTGTGCTCAGATGTGGACGAGTGTGAGGAGGCGGTGTGTGCGGAGCAGTGTGTGAACACGCCGGGCAGCTTCCGGTGCTTCTGTGACGGTCGCCAAGGCATGAAGCTTGGCCCGGACCTCAGGAGCTGTAAGGTGAAAAGCGTTCTTATTCTTTTTTCTTTTTTTTTTTGGAACAAAACATCTATAAGTCGCCCATATGCGGTTTGACTTCGGCATCAGCGCTTAAGCACTCTGCAATCTACTTTTCGAGCGCAGATCTTACGCTGTGCCACCTGTGCTAAGACATGCTGATAAAAACAACATGACTTGGGTTTGGAGAAACTTGATGGATAGATGTGAAATTGGCACCGGGGCTGGGATTTCTTCTGTCCTCTGTCCCTGCATTGCGAGCTAACCAAATATGCCAAATTATTATTATTATTATTATTTATCTACAATCGGAGTGCCGTAATGTAAATGCCACCCATAATGATTATAGTATTGTAATGACTAATGCTGGAGACCACCAGTGGACAAACTCGTGTAGTGCCCTTATTTCTACCATATAGCCAAGCCATTAGAAAAAAAACTTGCATCATGGCAAAGATTCTTACGGCTGTCACAATGTAATTATGGCTTCTTTATTACAAAGTCGGCTTGTCCAAAACAATAAAAAATAATTAATTTAATTTTTGACAGACAACTTTTAAATAGAATTTAAAATTATTTGATTTATTTATTTAGCATTGTTTGAATTTGAGCATCTGGCTCCACTGCTCATCACCCAAGGGGTACAGAAAACAGAGGCATCTTTGATAAGCTGGAAATATTGGTGTGATGAGTTTGATTGCCCCCACTGGGTGGAAGAGTAGATCCCACCAGGTGGCTGTAGGCTAGGTGGATGGAGCGCAGCAACACAGCAAGCAAAGCAGGTGGGGTAAGAGGGGTTGGCTGCTTAGATAGACCAGCCCATAAGGGCGTGGAAGCGTGTGGCACCGTCGAGTTGTATGACAGAAGTAGCTACGCCTCATTCATTACCATTTTATAGATATTTAGTTCACAAACACACACAGACGCAGTGAAGACTTTACTTCCTTGGCGGAAGCAATATATAAATCTTTTTATGTGTCCTGATATTGGGTGGAAAAGTAACTCAAGTTCCTTTTCCCTTTTTTTCCAAATTCTCTTTCAGCCCATAACTCCCTGTATGACCCTGTCGCTAAAGAGGAACAGCCGTTCACTCTACCTGGGTCGCATGTTCAGCGGCGTACCTGTGGTACGGCTGCGCTTCCGCAGGAAGGTCCAAACTGGGTAAAACAATCTAGCATCGAGTCAATTTCTTAAAGTGATAAGGGGGAGAAAAAATGCTTTGCAACCAAACCCCAATAATACATGACTTATGAACGGGTTCCAATGACGTGACAGCATGTGCCGATCCCTCCTTCCGCACCCAGGTTTTCGGCAGAGTTCGATTTCCGCACGTACGACCCAGAGGGCGTGATCTTTTTCGCCGGCGGCCACCTGAACAGCTCCTGGATCGTCCTGGCGATGCACCGCGGGAAGCTGGAGCTGCAGCTGAAGTACGGCACGGTCAGCAGAGTCACCAGCAGCGGGCCGCTGGTTAACGACGGACAGTGGAGGAAGGTAAATAACATCCCATGGACATAATTAAAATACTTGACTTGAAATAAAGCTCTTTCAAGTGGACAAATATTGACTGTATGCATATATATTATATACTGAGAGATTTCTAAAGGCCACCTCAGGTATGTTTTTGCATATTTTGACACGTCCTTGTAAACATAACTGTAAGAAGTCCATCACACCCAGCTCTTTTACTCTTAAACTGTGAAACGCAAAGTGTCACTGTTTATATTGAAATCGAGTGAGATTCATAGAGGATCTCTGTAATTATACAAATCTATATATATTGTGATCATGCTAATATATTATTATATTACATACGTGTGTGTGTGTGTGTGTGTGTGTGTGTGTGTGTGTGTGTGTGTGTGTGTGTGTGTGTGTGTGTGTGTGTGTGTGTGTGTGTGTGTGTGTGTGTGTGTGTGTGTGCATATATACACACACACATACTGTATGTATGTATGTAAGTATGTTTGTATGTATGTACATATTCTATGGCTGCCCCTAAAATAGTCGACCAGACGTTTCAGTCAGTGAGATCTTAGTCAACCAAGTTTTCATTAGTTGGTTAGTCGCAGAAAAAAAAAAACTCCCTTCAAAATTAACCTTAAAACCTACAGTATATGGCTGGACCCGTGTATGAAACACTAACAAAAAGAAATGTTCAGCTCCTTGCTGGTTGTTCCGACACATTCTGTAGAATAATTACAGCTTTTGCCGATAATTAACAAGCAGCACTTGTAAATTAAATGTACAGTGGGGCAAAAAAGTATTTAGTCAGCCACCAATTGTGCATGTTCTCCCACTTAAAAAGATGAGAGAGGCCTGTTATTTTCATCATAGGTATACCTCAACTATGAGAGACAGAATGAGAAAAAAAAATCCAGAAAATCACATTGTCTGATTTTGAAAGAATTTATTTGCAAATTATGGTGGAAAATAAGTATTTGGTCAATAACAAAAGTTCATCTCAATACTTTGTTATATACCCTTTGTTTGCAATGACAGAGGTCAAACGTTTTCTGTAAGTCTTCACAAGGTTTTCACACACTGTTCCTGGTATTTTGGCCCATTCCTCCATGCAGATCTCTTCTAAAGCAGTGATGTTTTGGGGCTGTCGCTAGGCAACAGGGACTCTCAACTCCCTCCAAAGATTTTCTATGGGGTTGAGATCTGGAGACTGGCTAGGCCACTCCAGGACCTTGAAATGCTTCTTATGAAGCCACTCCTTCGTTGCCCGGGCGGTGTGTTTGGGATCATTGTCATGCTGAAAGACCCAGCCATGTTTCATCTTCAATGCCCTTGCTGATGGAAGGAGATTTTCACTCAAAATCTCACGAAACATGGCCCCATTCATTCTTTCCTATGCACGGATCAGTCGTCCTGGTCCCTTTGCAGAAAAACAGCCCCAAAGCATGATGTTTCCACCCCCATGCTTCACAGTAGATATGGTGTTCTTTGGATGCAACTCAGCTTTCTTTCTCCTCCAAACACGACAAGTTGAGTTTTTACCAAAAAGTTCTATTTTGGTTTCATCTGACCATATGACATTCTCCCAATCCTCTTCTGGATCATCCAAATGCTCTCTAGCAAACTTCAGACGGGCCTGGACATGTACTGGCTTAAGCAGGGGGACACGTCTGGCACTGCAGGATTTGAGTCCCTGGCGGCGTAGTGTGTTACTGATGGTAGCCTTTGTTACTTTGGTCCCAGCTCTCTGCAGGTCATTCACTAAGTCCCCCCGTGTGGTTCTGGGATGTTTGCTCACCGTTCTTGTGATCATTTTGACCCCACGGGGTGAGATCTTGCGTGGAGCCCCAGATCGAGGGAGATTATCAGTGGTCTTGTCTGTCTTCCATTTTCGAATAATTGCTCCCACAGTTGATTTCTGCACAACAAGCTGCTTACCTATTGCAGATTCAGTCTTCCCAGCCTGGTGCAGGTCTACAATTTTGTTTCTGGTGTCCTTTGACAGCTCTTTGGTCTTGGCCATAGTGGAGTTTGGAGTGTGACTGTTTGAGGTTGTAGACAGGTGTCTTTTATACTGATAACGAGTTCAAACAGGTGCCATTAATACAGGTAACGAGTGGAGGACAGAGGAGCCTCTTAAAGAAAAAGTTACAGGTGTGTAAAAGCCAGAAATCTTGCTTGTTTGTAGGTGACCAAATACTTATTTTACTGAGGAATTTACCAATTAATTCATTAAAAATCCTACAATGTGATTTCCTGGATTCTTTCCCCCCATTCTGTCTCTCATAGTCGAGGTGTACCTATGATGAAAATTACAGGCCTCTCTCATCTTTTTAAGTGGGAGAACTTGCACAATTGGTGGCTGACTAAATACTTTTTTGCCCCACTGTATATTGTAAAGGCTGGTTATAAGTTATCGTGTTGGTTTTACTGATAAATAACAAAATCTTCAGTCCCCTTACTGGTTGTTCTGACACATTCAGAATAGGGATGTTCCTAACTACTGATTTCCATGACGCTTAAACTGAAGTTTTAACTTAGACTAGTCTAAAAGTCCGGAAAATATATATATAAATATATTGTAAAAAATATTGCCTATATTATAAGAGCCATATGAAACCGTTAACCACATTCTTCAATAACCAAATCGTATTTTAAATGTCCCGACGGACTGGGCGGAGGCCGGCCGGTGGTGAACCCAAGCCCATGGGGGCAGGGGACAGGAAAGGAGCCGCAGGAGTCCACAGCCCTGCGAAGCAGCAAGGTTGGGGCGTTGTACCGTGGTTCCGGGAAATGCGCTTGACGAGGGGTCCCTAACGAGGGGACATCGGCACCAGGAAAACGATGTTCCGTACGCCACATTTCAGTGCAAATTATGTCAATATGTAATTTAAATGTTTACATTAATAAAATAATAATAGGGCCTAATAAGTTTAACCAATATTATGTTTACCGGTGTAATTTATAGGCGGCTTGCTTCGTTCTTTATATACTTTATATACTATATACTGCTATGGAATACCTAAACTTTTCTAGTTTTAGAGAGGTCATCACCTCTCTTTCCCTTTGTATTCATGAGGGGAGGTTTTGCTGACTTCCAATTATAGAGAATACAGCCCTGGTTGGTGTCATGACATTTCACTGCATATATGTATGATATGTATATGTATGTGACAAATAATCTCTTAAACTTAAACTTGAACAGAGAAAGCAGGCCGTTTATAGCTGGCACATTCTCCGTTGCAGTATTCTCAGAAACCACTGGGGGCAGTAGAGAAAAGGTACCGTGTGAAGCAGGAAGTAGTAAACGAAGAAGAGCGCTAGTAGACACCAGACAGGGTGAGCAGCAATTCCCCGTTCATGGCGGTTGAGCTGACAAAAGCACCGAAAAGGAGGTGGTCTGTCAGCCCGTTCCATGCAGAGACAGGAGAGCGGGGGTTGACGTTATATCCTACTCAGCATTTTATTACAGAGGAACTTACTGAGCCGTTTGAGAATTTTAACGTCAATATTGCCTGCCCCGCCCCTTTACTTTACCCGTCAGATCTCGGTGGAGGAACAGGGGCGGAGCCTGGTGATCAAAATCGACAGGGAGGCGGTGATGAAGATAGCGGTGAACGGAGACCTGTTCACGCTGAAGAAGGGCATCCACGAACTGAACCTGACCGTGGGGGGCGTCCCATTCAAGGAAGACGGCCTTGTCAACCAGGTAGTCCACCGAGGCTCTGTAACAATAAACTATGTGATAATCCCATAGAAGTAAGAAAACAAGCCCTCATATCATCCAAATTTTGATGTCACATCCTTATTCATTTACACTACAAAATTGTGTATCATGACACGGCACCACTCGAAAAATCACGTGGAAATTTTGGTAGTAAGATGACAAACCGGCATTAAATCACGATAATGCAGGTGAACCCCCGTCTGGACGGCTGCATGAGGGAGTGGCGGTGGCTGACGGGCGAAGACACCTCCATCCAGGAAACTGTGCGCTCCAACGACAACATGCAGTGTTTCAGCACCGAGGCCCCGGGAGCGTTTTATCCCGGCACGGGCTTTGCTCTCTTCAACATCAGCTATGGTACGATGCCTCTTATGACCTCATCTCTGTCACCCAGAACCGTGGGGACTGGAAGGCCCAATAAATCCCTGCTGGTTCCTAATTCTGTTCTGTACGTTACTTTATCCATCAAAACCAAGTCTAAAGCTTGTTTCACATCCGTAATCGCATCACAGTTCCAGTTTTGCGTCCAAAAATATGTCAGGGGAAATGAGAGAGCTTGTTTTTTCCAGTAAAACAGCGAGTAGTTTGATCAGCTCATATAATATTTGTAAAGTGCGAAAAATGTAGAAGGTGTGTGTGTGTGTGTGTGTGTGTGTATATATATATATATATATATATATATATATATATATATGGACTTCTGGTTTGATTTTGTCAGATTCGGTGTGAAGCATCCTGTTGAGTTTACATCAACCCTGAGTGACATTGAAGGGGCCAATCATAGATTAGGTCATATTTAGTCCCCGCCTCTCTGTGGCCCGGTTCTAAAGGGCCCAGCAAACAAGCTTGTTCCGAGAACTAAAGCAGGAACTGAGATCTAGTGGAAATTAATGAAGAACCGTGATTTTCTTGGCACAGCCCTCCAAAAAGTAAGTGCATGTGTGTGTAATAGTAAATGTTTATAGGAATTGCATAATTGCGAGTTTACGTTAGATAAGTAGACGATTACTAGTTCAGTGGGAGTTTGTCGTCGCCCAGGTTTTTGTCAACATTTTAGCATTCCTCGTATTTTATCCATTTCTGCTCTACTTATCTTTCTCCCTCTCTCTTTCATTTTCTCTCCTCTGAGCAGATTCCCAGAATCTCAGCGTGGAGTTGACCTTGCGTCCGACCTCCGCCGTCGGTGTGCTGTTTGCACTCGTCCACCAGGATAGCGTACCTCTCTCCGTCGCTCTGGCAGACAATCACCCCGTCACCGATGAATGGCGAGACGTGAGTACTACACCCTCGTGTATTTTTTACGTTCCACCCAATCGAATCCAATGCAGTTTGTTCCGGATACTGGAACGACACACCTTTTTAAAACTCTGTATTTTCCATTGTGAAGTGCTGTGTCAGGGAGGACGTTGTAGTGCATAATTCACTGATGTCCAACAACATGACGACGGTTTGCTTTTTAATTGAAGCTGCAACAATTTTTTGACATCAATAATTAATTTCCCGTCGTATTGTGTTCTCCACTGCCGAACACTGTGGAACAACAACAGACTCTCAGATGGAAGCAGCAACTCAACTCATACAATTCCACACGTCAAACGCAAAAACTCGTATGACTGGTCCCTATGCTTTACTGTCAGGACTCCTATGTGCTAAGCATTGACATTGCACATATAATAATACAGATACACTATTACATATAGATTCATATAGATAATAATAGACTATACATAACATATCATATAGATAATTGGACATAAATATAGGTTGGCACATTTTCTTTTCATTTAATTATTATTTTTATTTTATTATTATTATTATTTTTATTTTTTTACCTCTGTCAATTTAATAATGTGTTGCCTTATCTATAACAATGCAATATTAAAATTGGTCAGTTTTTTAGCACTAGCCTGTGGAAAGTCAAGTCCAAGTTTTATTTCCACACATATTAGAAACTGAGAGGGAGCAAGACCGGCAAGTTAAATAAAAATACAATGAATACAACTTCTAAACGTGTAATGTTGATTCAGGAGTCAAAGTGGCCATAAAAAGAGACTCAAGGGATAATTCTGTACGTTTTTGACCTGGAGCTGATTTCCCTCGTTTTTCAACCATACAAGTCACTTCTGACCGAAATGTAATCTAATGAAAGAGATTAAAAAAAAAATAATTCTGAACTGCATGTGTGTGTCTGTGCGTACGTTTGTGTATGTGTTTCTCTCTCTCCTCAGTTCGTCCTGGTGTCGGCCGGTGACACCTTGGTGGCCAGCGCTCCGGCGCCGCTGTGTGACGGCGAGAGCCACGTGATCCGCATGGTCGTCACAGGCAACCGGACTCTGTTGCTGGTGGACGGCCGGCCCGGCCGCACCGAGGAGTTCCAGGACCCCGTTGACCTGCACTCTCCCTCCAGCACCTTCATAGGAGGCCTCCCCGGTAGGAACACAGTTTTATAAATATTAGGCCTAAGAAGTCATTAAATAGGTATAGATTTAAATTTACATTACATTACATTACGTAATTTAGGATTTTCAACGCTTTCGTCCAAAGTTACTCACAATGAGTACATTTTGTCATAGTATCAAACCGACTGTATATCACAGTCACATCCAGTTAATTTATGCAAATGTATGCAGAGTGACAATATCCACATTTCTCTGATTTTAGGTATCCATGCATTTATTTTTTGCCAAATTAGAGAAAAATTACCTGCTACCTGCTAGTGATCAGCCAACTCAGTTTATACTTACCTTCATCTACCAATACCTGTACCAAATATATAGTACTTACCTGTATACTTGCCTTCTTCAAGAAAGAGTTGATTTGTCTGACAATCTATCTAAATTGACATTAGAATTTGTCTTAAAACGGCTTTAAAAGTGATTCAGTCACACTCCCCAAAACAAACAGAAGATCACTTTCACTTTGTATTGATCTTCAACCCCAACCATCACATAGAGGGACGTCCTCATACAAATGTACCAAGCACTGTTATTGATCTATGTAAAACATAATTATGATTATATGAACTCCAGCTTTTGTGTTTGGATCTTTTTTTTTGCGCATGTTTGTTGCGTATGTTCATACAAAACAATACATCTGCATCAATCAACAGCTTGTAGAAGTGGACGCTGCAGTTCTGCTCTCTTGCTGTATGCATTTTTGAAAACAAAATATGTATACATATACTCTATAACATATACAGTATACCGTATATAATTAACTGTATACATATCTCAAGCGTCCAAAAGGATATGCATATAAATATTAATGCGTGTAACTGGCTTAAATGACAGAACGCACTGCAGGGAAAAGGTGTTTAAACTGGAGCTTGTCCTGCACTTTAGAGTGTTTCCGGAAGCCGCCCCGAGGCTGAGTAAGTGGATACATCGCAATAGGCATTTTATTTACCCTCTCCTTAAACAATTTCAAGACACTTGTACTTGTTGACGCCTTTTTAAATGCCACATAGTTTTTGTTATTTAGTTAAGTATATATTTTTAGTTTGTTTAATATATACTGTATATACAGGTACTCCTCACTTAACGACCTACCTGTTTAACCACCGTTCAGACTTACAACCAGCTCTCTGACCATTCTGTACTGTACGCTGAGTACAATACCACCAAGCATCCCATCACATCATCCTTTATATACTATATATACTATATAAACTATATATACAATATATACTATATGCACTCTATATACTATATACACTATACTGTATATGCTATATACACTATATATACACAATGTATACTACATATATTATATACATTATATACACTATACTGTATATACTATATATACTGTCAACACTATATTTACTTTATATACTATATACACTATTTACAATATATACACTATGGATACTATACTATATACACTATATATACTATACTATATATACTATATACACTGTATACATCTCATCTCATCACCGTTCTCAGTCTCGTTCCCGCAGTCTGTCAGTATTCACTACCAGAGTCACGGGTCCTCGCTTATCGACCAATTTGCTTAACATTTGTTGTTGTGGGAACAGAACTCTAACTCAGTCGTTAAGTGAGGAGTACCTGTAGAGTGTTTTCCCTTGAGTTTTTTGCAGGCACGTTTGGTACGCACCGAAAAAGCCCTAAACAGGCGAAGCGCACGGGACGGCATTTTGGCGCGGTCAGCTTTGGTCAGCTGGTGCAGCAGGCGGTCTGCAATTTATATTTGCGTTCAAATTTTTGTTTGCTCTGTGTCAAGACTTAAAACAGAGTGATCACAAGGAGATGATGACGATGATAAGCTGCATCATGAACACAGTGTGCAAGATTCATTGCTGCAGTTTATCTTCCTTGGCGTGGAGAAAAATGTCACCAAGGCATCAGGATATGGACATTTTGCCACAGAAAGCCCATTTATTGAAATCTTCATGCAGGCCCCCAAGTGCTCTCTTTGCAGCTTGTTTGGGAGGTCTGTTTTTCACCAACCAAAAGTGAAGATTTGTCTTTATTTAGTAAATTCTTAAATTTAAGGCTATATTGCTGTCAAACGCAATTATGAGTTGTGTAAGTTGTAGCCCAGTATCCTGTTCATGGTGGAGAAATCACGTTCACAGTTCGCTGCCCACAGGAACGGTGAGGGCAGTCATTTAAAGTGCCTCTGATTAGGGTTACCAAGGTCACGTAATGTCACCAGGGTATTGAGGTCATTACCGTCATCATCGCAAATGAAAAAAAATATGCCTATGAAATAAATAAGGCAAAAAATATAGAAATAAATGTAAATATATAAATGAGTAATATGCCAGACGGACCAGGTGGAGGCGGTGTTCCGCCCGAGCCCTGGGCGTCTGGGAACCCAACCACCTCTGCACACGCCGGCCGAGGTGGGATCTTTCATTCCCATTCATGGGATCTTTAATCACTTTCATTGTGCCGCGGGGTTTCCTGAGAACCCTATGAATCGTATGCAAAGTTGCCATTATCAGACACGCAAAGTGAGAAAGCAAAACCCCTGCAGCGCACACCTCTGTCTCCCATTTGAAAAACAGTTCAGTTTTGAGAACATTTTGAATAAGCCATCAAAAGAAAACTGTCATTTTACTGTTGACACGGAGAACACGGAAACAGTCAGTCATTTAGTCGGCACATTTTTACATCCCTAGTTTGTAGATGCGTTTAAATAGCATAAATGGACTGTAAAGTCCAATAAAAACAGAACATAATAAAAATAATTTCAAGGAAAGTGCTGTTATTTTGGGTGTTGAAAATAGGCGGGGGTTCCAGGCCAATTACAGGCGTGCGTGCGTGCGTGCAGTGGAGCGGAGCACTTGGTGGCATCATCTGATTTGGTAAACACTGTATGTGCAAGGTTTGACTCTGAGGCACTGCACTTTGTTTTATTCTCCTTTAAACAAAGCACAGCACATTAATAACAATGTTCAATGGGACTGTCGTCAATTGATTCCATTATTACCATTGGTGCAATTGCTGTGACTAACCTGGATCCCGTGCATTGCTGCCTGCAGCTATATTTAGGGGAACCCTATTGTTTTTGTTCCGATTTTTACTATTCTCCTAGCCGTTATCACCGGTCAAAGTGCCTGGTGCTCAGAAACCATCGAACCCACGGACACAAATGAATGGTAGTTGCATTCAGGGCAGTTTAGACATGCAGTGGTCCAAGTTTTGATCCACATGGGTTTATATTTGGAGCAGGAGTTATTAAAAACACGTGTTTCTGAAGGAAGTGGAGCCGAAGTACCGGAAGTTGCCGAGCGAAGGGACAGGGGTTAGTGGGGCGGAGCAGGGAGCTTTGTGACATCATCATCCAATTTGTTATGTAAGTGTTGTGGCTCTTGGGGGGCTCTCGCATTGTGGCTCTGGTTGCTCTGTGCAGGGTCTGCACCGCGTCTAGACAAGAGACAGCAGGAGCTGATGCTGCATTTCATGGATACACGGAAAACTCGTGACTAATTTGTGACTAACGCGCCTAACCTGGACTTGCCTGCAACTATATTTATTATTATTCTCCTGCCCATTCTCCGGCTGAAGGTGCCTGGCACTCAGAAACCATGAAACCAACGGACGCCAAACAAATGAATTGTATTCGGGGCAGTCCAGACATGCTGTGGTCCAAGTTTGATGAATATTGGACCATATCTGTAGGAGGAGTTAGGAATAAATAGCGCATTTTCTGAATGAACAGAAGGACCAGAAGTAGTGGAGCAGAGCACATTGTGACATCATCCAATTTAATGTATATGTGCAGGGTATGACTCTGAGGTGCTGCGCTTTGTTTTAGTCTCCTTTAAACGAAGCGCAGTGCATTAATAATCACTTAATTTTTTTTCCTCATCATTACTTTTATTATTATTATTATTATTATTATTATTTGTACAGCTCACTTAACTCCGCCACGCCGCCCTCTTTTCTCCCTCAGACGTGCCGCTGGTGTCTGCTCCGGTCTCGGCGTCCTACAGTGGCTGCTTGGAGGTCAGCATCGATGGGCGGCCGCTGGACCTGGACACGGCGCTCCACAAACACAACGACATCCGCTCTCACTCCTGCCCCCTGCTGGACTCCCACCAATGACCCCCCCCCTCCCTCCGTCATTGCTCTGATAAGTCAGAAAAAAACAACAAAAAAACAAACAAACAAACAAAAAAACGCCAACAACAGGATACGTCAGCATTTGGTTGACTTTAGAGTGCGATTTCGCAAACGTTGCTGTGAACAGGGGCCTTGACAATCAGGGAAAATCGAGCGTTCTTTATTGGAATGTAAAAAAAAAAAGATAACGTTGCCACTTCAAACACGTTCATGGGAATTCAGTTTTTGCAGTATTGCAGAGTCAGCTTCTAGCTAAAGGCAAGTTCCGCACGGCATTGCCTCGTAAAAATCGCTCGCGTACCGCTGTCCTCGTCAGCCCGCGCTCAACACACAGGGCCTTAAATCCAGAGCAGGCGAATGAGACGGCAGAAGGCGTCCCTTGCACAGTGAAGACCTTCACGCCATCTCTGGCGGCGGCCTGGGGTGATTCGGACGCATTCGTGCCGGTTGCCAACCTGCGGTCGCGTCGCGCACGGCCGCCTTTACCGAGCGAGATGTATAACAGCGGTGCCTAACCCGTGGCTGGGTTTTCCCCACCCCTGGCGGCCTGCTCTCCTAGTCAGGAAAACCTAGCGAACCCGCCCAACCCCAACGAGCAGCATCCAGAAGCCTTGCACATGGTTGCAGATAGAAATGGACGACCAATCCAAATCCCTTTTCGCCCCAATCCACGTCTATCTGCAGCCTTCACCAAATCAACATGTGTGCCTCCAAAGAGAACCCTACCCGAGCAATAGTAGGAACAGGGTTGCCACGATTCCGATGGGCTCGTCACCCTTCCAACCAATAATGCACCGACAGTTAACCGTCCATCTAGCCAGGACCCCTACCCCACTCCCAGGTTAGAAGCAGATAGCGAACCACAGAAGCACAGGGAGAGGAACAAAGCACTGCAGCCTCCGCACGAGCTACTGAACGTCCAAGAGAGAGCGCTGTAAAAGAAAAACAAAAAAAAACCTGAGGTTGAGGTTGTAAATATGTGACTGTACAATGCTTTTTCGAAAGGAACAAAACGCACACGCACCCCGAAACACTACCTTCCGCCACCCCGTTTCACTTTACTCCAAGTTCTCGGTTCTCTCTCGCCAATGCAACAACAACCGGTAATCCTGTAGAATAACGATCCTTTCGTTCAAATCTTGAAATGCTCTCGATCTCCTACCTTTTGGTTCTTGGGCAGACATTCGAAATCGAGACTAAAGCAAAACAACTTTTTAGATTGTATTTTGGATTGTTTTGTAGGTGCTGAGAAAACCGGAGCCTGTTCGGAGTGCAAGTCCAAAAAAAATAGCGAATATCCGTGGAGCGGTATGAAAGTGAATGCAAAGAAAAAGGGCTCCAGTTTTTATTTTATTTTCCTCCCTCTGTTTTCAGTATCATTTTTTCTAGAGTTCTGATGTATGAATGCCAGAATGTACCACGTGTTATGTATTTTTTTTTTTTTTTTATCATATGTGTTGTATATTGAGCTTCTTGTATCTTATTATTTTTTTCACGTTGAAACTGCCAGTATGTGTACTGATGCATAGAGAAGCCTGCCTTTCTGATTTTATTTGTTTTAACCGTCACAAAATACTTCAATCCAATTCAAAACCCGATGAAGGCAGTTGTATAAAGATAATAGAGTAAACATGTATTTTAAAAAAACATTTTGTCTACCGTGTGATTTTACCCACTGAAAGCTGTCATTTCACCAATTCAGATCTTTAGAATATTACTAAGTAACAGTTACATTACAGTCATTTGCCATAGATTTCACAACAAAGCCCTTTTTTTAAACTTTTTTTGCTGACATCTTTTGTATAATAACACAATAGACAGATATAGGATATATTACACAAAATCGATCCCTTCCTAACTACATACTCTAGACTCTATTCTAAGTTATGTACAATAATCTAAACGTCTGCTTGTGTATAACTCCATGTGCTAAACTGCACATGGAGGTTATACAGAAATGGTTATTTCAACAATGCATATCTATATTTATACACATTAAAGCAGGTTTCTTTTCAGAACATGACAGTTTTACGACCGACTATGTGCTGGCTAAGCAAAAAAACCAACAATCCTACGTCGTCACTACATGCTGCAGACCTAAGCACCGGAGGAGAAACTCAATTCTTGTATATATTCATACAGGGAATACATTTGTAACTGAAGGAAACAAAAATTTGAGGGAAAGAATTTGACAACTGAAATGTATTCTTTTTTCAGAGGTGGAAAATCCGGGTTTAGAAAGTAAGATACCACTGTGGGATTTTGAGTCGACAACCTGGATTTGCTAATTAGCATCAATCAAGAGGTCCAACTGATGTCAAACCAGCTGGATGAGTGCACGGCTGGAGCAAAAACATGGCAGAATTTTCACTTTCTGAACCTGGAATTTTACACCAATTTTTATATATATATATATGTCTCCCCCCACTTCAAGGGAACAAATAAGTTATTTGACAACTTCTTTGAGGTAACAAATTTGGTTACTGGAGTGCATTTATTACCAATATAATTGAAAAATAGGTAAATTTGAGGGAAGAGTTTGCGATTTCCCAAAGATCAATTATTAATTTGAAGGAACAGTTAATAAAAACTCTCTCTGAACGGCCATCCCCTGCCCATGGTCTGCTTTGGGCTCAGCAGGCGTAGGGCGGCGGCTTCTCGAACAGGCCGTAGGAGGAACCGTAGAGCATGGGTGCGTTGGGGGTCAGCATGTAGGCGCTGGGCTCCTGGGAGCCCTCTTGGGACTGGGGCTGGGTGGGGGGCAGCGAGGAGGCCTGGTTCAGACCCTGACTGTCCTCTGACAGGCAGGAGGTTGCGCTGGAGGCGGGACCCCCCTCGGGCATCGGTTGGGGCGTGGAGGGCGGCTGATAGTTGGTGTGATGCTACAGGAGGAGAACCAGGGAGAGGTTGGTGCTATAGTTTTTGCAAAGAGCTGATTGATTATTTACTAGACCCAAGGAAATATAAAATAGACTTTGAATCCATGCTTATATTTAATGTTTGACCTCGGTGGAGTCCAAATAATAATGTAAATATGTCAGGGATAATGTACAGCCAGCCAGCTGAATCTCAACATAATACCCAATGCACCTTGTATCACTCTAGAGCAGGGGTGTCCAAACTATGGCCCGCGGTCCAGTTTTAATTGGCCCGAAGCAAATTCAAAAAATATAATGGAATATAGCCCACACAGGAAACTTGCGCTTGACTGTACTGTACTTCTTAGTTTTAATACTAGGTGGAACTACTGTCTTGAACAAGGCAGCTTCTCCACAAAGCAAAAGCAATCAAAGACCGAGAATTCGACGTTAGCATTTCCAGAAACACAGTTGTGCGGCGAATCGAAGACGTGTCAGCTAACTTAAAATATCATGGGTCAGATAAAGCTTGTGTTTTTGATTTTTACTTAATTTCATGCCAGGAGAGCACAGATGCCACAGACACCGCACAGCTGTTAATCTCTCTGCGGGGAGTTGACGATAACTTTTGCATTACGGAGGAGCTGCTCGATCTTAGGGGTCTAAAGGGCACAACAACGGGTAAGGACATTTTTTAAGCTGTATCTGATGCAGTTGACAAGATGGGACTTAAATGGGACAAGCTGTGTGGAGTTATAACAGATGGGGCTCCAGCAATGACAGGCGAGCGCAAAGGAATGGCCCTCTATGGTGTGCGCCAAGGTGCAAGAGAGTGGAGGTGAGGCTGTTAAAATGCACTGTATCATCCACCAAGAAGCCCTCTGTGCCAAGACAGTCCAACTTGGCGATGTGATCAACACTGTTGTGAAAATGCTCAACATAATTCGAGCAGGAGGGCTTCTACCACAGAGAATTTCAGGCTTTCCAATCTGATGTCGATGCTGAATACGGGGACCTACTCTACCATTCTGATGTGAAGCTCCGTCTCTTTGAGACACAACTACGCGACTTCAATGTTGCACACTTCCCGACGCTGTCCGAAATCAAATTTGCTTTTCCAAAGGCCAAGCTTTCTGCTAAAAAGGGGAAATGTGTGTTCGTGATCACATCTCTCTTGACAGAATTCAGTCAGCGCTTCCAAGATTCTTCTATCATTGAGAAACAAATCAAGCTGTTCTCGACTCCCTTCCTGATGGATGCGGAAGAAGTGGAAGAGAGTCTGCAATTAGAACTTATTGAAAAGCAGTGTGATCATTCTCTGAGGAATCAACATCAGCTTCTCTCCCTACCCGACTTCTACCGGAGCTTGGAAAAGGCCAAGTTTCCTCTGATGAGACGCCACGCAAAAAAAATGACGAGTCTGTTTGGCTCAGCATACCTATGTGAGCAAACATTTTCTCTGTTCACTCTGAACAAAAGCAGATTGAGAACCAAAATGAGCGACAGCTATCTCTGTGATGTCCTTCGCATCTCAAACACCAAACTTGCTCCTGACCTGCCAGCCATCCTTCAGTCCAAAGCGCAGCATCACTGCTCCCACTGAATGCAACGCTGTTCCCATTATAGGTGAGTTAAAAATAGATAACACAGTATTCACATGTTAATAATCCCAATTACTTAATGAAGTCAGTCAATTACAGTTGATGACATTTTCTAGTAAACGTTAGATAATGTGTTAACAAGCCCAATAACTTATTTGCATAATAAGCTTTAAATATAACCATCCCCTTTTCCCCTTGTTTTCCCCCTTTACACAGGGCTGTGAAGGCAGGTCACCATCCTGACTAAGAAGCAATCTGAGGCTGCTGTTTGAGATTGTGCTGCCAACCATTTTTGTAACAAAATAAATGAAAACTCATTAATGGAAAACTGTGCTGTCGTTTTTTTTCTTGAAGTATATTCAATTATCAAGCATAATTGACCTACATTTGATTGATTTTGCTAACTTTAATACACTAGTGGCCCAGTGAGTGGCCCAGCCCTTCGTATATTTTTTCTGTATGTGGCCCTCAGTGAAAGAAGTTTGGACACCCCTGGTCTAGAGGGACGTGAAACCGGGCTGAGAAGTGGTTGCCAGCGACAACGGTCATTATTAACAGATTGTCACTACTGACTAATCACAATGAAGTATTGGACAGGGCAGTGTGATAACGTATACCTTGCAGGGCGTTATCGTAAATGATAAACGTGTGGATTTTACAACCTGGGATTCGGAATATATAGGCAGATAGGGTAATATATACATGTCAATATCATTCCTACGATTATAAAATCCCTATGATTATGATTCAAATCAATTCTTCCACAATACCCAGCCCCCTACCTGCATAGGTATGGGGTAGTTGGGGTAGGCGGGCAGGGTCTGTCCAGAGGGGCAGAAGCCAGCGTAGCTGAGCTGGTTGGGGTTGTACAGGATGTGGGGAGGGGGCGTCGGGCTCGGCGACATCTGAGGGGCAGGGTATGGCTGGGGCAAAAACAAAATGCATAACTAAACATAAACGTTATACTCAAGGACTACTCAGAAATTATACTTATATACCTACAGTATATACTATAGTATATAATAAAAGTAGTTCTCAAAATAACAGTTTGAATAACAGTCAGACAGTATTGGGTCAAGATAAATAGAGAGAGATAGATAGACGATGATGATAATAACAATTAATAATAATAATCAATCAATATATTGAACTCTGCCCACCACCATGTCCTTGTAGGCGCCCAGGATGGCGGCGGTGATGATGCCCAGGAACATGGCCAGCACATTGAGCACCACACAGGCCCACAGCAGGCGGTGCAGGTGGATCACGTCCCAGCAGCTGCTCACCCCGGTGAACTCATAGTACTGCGAGTGGCTGTCAGGCCTGGAGGGGAGTGGAGGGAGGTGGGGGGGGAATTAGCTCTTGTGCAAGGCTGCACTAATTAATCAAATATGTCAGTTCCAGACAGAATATGAGCTCCTGCAGAGCGAGTTTCACCCTGAGGGGCGAATTCACAAAGGGTTTGCGCAGCTTTTCTCAAATCCACCCCGTCAGGATCTGGCATTGCACCAGCGCAGCCCCTCCAAGGATTTCCTTACAGTTTTACATTTTTATTAAAGTGGATCTATGATGCTCCTTTTCACTAAGTTAATATATGGTTTCCGAGGTCCCCAAAACACGTTTATAAAGTTTTTTGCTGAAAATACCACTCAAATTATGCATCCGAGCCATTCTAACATGCGTCCAATCTTCCCTGTCTGGAAACGGGCTGTTTCAGTGGGTGGAGCCACGAGTTCTGTGAGCCAATGGGGTTTGAGCATGGCTTCTGGGTTTCGCTGTATTTACTCCCTAACTTTCACTGATTTGACCTTATCAGTCCATCCAAATCTGTTTCTGAACAAATTTGAGGCAAGAAATCGAGAATCTTCCCTCAAAATAGATGTACAAGGCTTAATTTACAAGTTTGTTTCGACTTTCACTGCGCTGTCCGGAGCAGCGCAAAGTTTGGAGCACCAGGCGATACAGCGGGGCTTGACGCTTTTTTGTTTCATTCAATTACGGAAATGTTGGAAAAAATAAAAACCAAATAAATACATTTACGGTGTTTGAAGAAACGCGGAGCAGATCGCGCACAGTTCAGGTTGACTGTACTGATCCAACGTAGACACAGACAGAAAGAAAAACAGCAGAACTCATTTTGAAATCGTTAGATGTCCTTCGTCTGCAGTGTTGTCACGGGCAGTTGGGAATACTTCCTCTTTCTTTTCAAAGATTTGTGCTGGTCTCTGCAAACAACAGAGCACTTCCCATGATTAGTGCTTAGCTTCGATGCAAACGGGTCCGGCCGCACTCCAGCCGTGGGTGGATTTACTCACTCTAATAAGCGGTTGTATATTACTGCAATAATGTATAGGAGGGCACAAAGCTGAACGGCTCGTTTTAGGATGTGTTTTCTGAAACGGACAGCTCACAACAAACTGACTGGGTTGTCTTGTTTCACAGTTTGTGTGTTAGTAGGCCCTTCAGAGACCCAAATGTGTGTGAAAATATGATTTTTGAATAACAGGTCCCCTTTAAACACTAACTCAAAAGCACTACGGTCCGGCAATTATTTAAAGTTTTATGTTTATTTAAGACTGATAATTCATAAGACGGGCAAGTGTAAAGCAGTGGCGTAAATGCTCCTGCTAAAGCCCTGTGCAGAATGACTCAACTGGACTCTCCTACCCTCCCTGTGACACACGGATTATTTCCGTTGCCACATGGATAATTGCGATCAGATGCAAAACAAGTGCAAATTGCACTCAGCAGCAAAACTTAATAGCCGTGTCTGCGTTGTCATATGATTAGCGCAACTGATCATCATAAAAATCAATTCATGCTGCTATTAGCTGCCCCAATCCATTTCTCCTGAATTTGCCCCGGTGAGGGCTATTAATAGTGGTGAAAGGTTTGATTCTTCTCTGAGATTCGGTTCTTCCTGTGAGCGCCGAAACGAGAGTCAGAAGAGTCGCTTTGGCTCAGAGATGTGAATGGAATTCTCACAGGAATAATTAAATTCTGTCAAAATTGTTTATTTTGGTGGAATACAAAGTGTGAACCAGTCACATTCAATATGAATCGTTCCAAATGCCTTGGCCTTTTTGGCCGAATGACTTTTATCTCGTAATTATTTTCAGTTTGTGAGTCGACTCGCTCGCCGGTGTGACTCCAAACTCCCCAATCATTTCAAAGATTTGTTCGCAAAGAACGAATCGTTGCGAGTCTTGAATCACTACTAGCAGGCCACAATAATCTACAAATAAGAACAGTTCTACATGACATTTTTAGGGGGTGAACAAGACAGCAGGGTAGCGCCGCGGGATTATTTCAGTGTAAGACGTGTGCCGTGGCCGAAAAACACTGCTCCACCTTCCACTCTCACCTCTCACAGTTGTAAAGGTTGCAGCAGTAGCACGTGTTGCTCTTCACCTTCAGCTTGCACGCGCCGTTGTACGAGCGGCACGTCACCTGTAGAGAAGACATCACTGTTTGGTTTTTTTCTCATCCAATGTTTGTCATTGTGATGTCAACAGACGACAACACATGGCTATTCCTAGTTACAGTTTGGACTATAATTCTGGATTATATTATATTATACCATACTATATAATTACCATATTCTTATATTATTTTATTGTACTATACTTTGTACTACTATATTATATTATACTTATTATGTTGTGGTGTGGGGATGGAGTGGTTTGAGCAGCCACACCTGTCCTGGGCGTAGGTGATTGGGGCCCAGGATCAGAGTGGCTGCATACCTGTTGCTCTTTGGTCGGTCTAAGGAGCAGCAGGTAAAACCTCCATCCCCACACACACTCAGGAGAGGGGCCCTTGTCATGACACACGTCTCCATCCGTGCTTGTTCCACCCTGCCCACTCTCTACAATGTCGGTTACGCACATTTTAGTATTTGTAGTATTTTAGAGTTATAGAACTTATTGTGCGTAATCACCGGGTGTCATGACATTTCACTGCATATATGTTTGACTGTATGTACTGTATATGTACGTGACAAATAACCTCTTGAACTTGAACTTGAACCCCATCGCATGTGTCTCTGTGTCGGCGGGCCCTGGAACCACCACTCTGATGGCGTGTGGAAGGCATAACTGCTACATATACATATATAATATACAATAATTATACTTTTTATAATATACTTATTATACTTTGTTCATTTTGTCATTATACTAAACTATGCTACTGCATACCACGTCTATTACCTGTACTTGATTACTTTAGCTTAACCGTCATCTGCCCACATCGGGCTCACTGCTACAAGTTAGCATAATGCCAATGTCAACTAAATGTGTACATGTTTTGTTGTTTTTGTTATTTTTCATTTTTCATTTAAAAACATTCCACTGCTGCCGTGTCACCCGAATTTCCCCACAGCGAGCAATACTAATTAATAATCATAAAGAAATATCATGATTCTTTCTTCTCCAGTCTTCTCAGCATCTCTTTCTCATGTGACATCATATTTTTCCATCATTTGTTCCATCCACGTTTCTAACCTAGGTTCAGGTTGTTGTGCCAGTTGTCGGGAATCTGCACTTATTTCTATGAAGTGATGTGTGTTCTTTTCATAAAAAAAATGTAAAAAATAAAAACACCATCTTAGAACTCCAACGGGCCTACATCAGCATTCAGACAGATCTATATGGGTCCTGGCGTATAAAATGATCTGCAAATCATCAGCATATTTCAGTACTCTGGTGTTTTCCTCTTTAATGAATGTGATAAATTAAATCTGTCCAGGCAGGTTAGAAACAACTGGACGGCGTCCAGGCTGTTAGGACGCTCGAGGCCAGCGAGTCTGAGAGCGAGAAGCCAGAAATATTTTCAATTGGAACTGGAGCACAATCAATGAAAACCCTCAAATACCGTGCAGCCATGAATCATCATTTTACCATTTTTTTGTATTCATTATTTTCAAACAGCTTTGTAAAAATAGCAGTTGTACTTTGTTATTTTATTAATGTCAAGATGTAGGATTGTAAATCGGATGATTAGTTGCATTGTGGCAAAAATAATAATCATTAAAAAAATAATAATAACAAACAAATAAATAAATAAATAAATACAACAAAAAAAAATTATATATATATATAATAATAATAATAATAATAATAATAATAATACAAAAAACCCTATTGGTCGCTAGAGGGCGCTATCCAGTTGGCAAAACCTTTGATCCTTTCAGCTAACAAAAAATAAACTACATGCAACTCCATGGCCTTAAAGCCGACTAACCAAAAACTCCACTGATCTAAAACCACACAGGCCATAAACCTCACACACAGCATTTTAGAACTCGAGTAAAGCATCCCCAAAGCAGCGTGATGCGGAAGGACATCATAGTTCCATGCATCTCATTTAAGTTGAACACCTTCGCGGTTGGAAATGATTCCCTTGATTTACCATTGCTCCAAGACGTTATATTTACCCGCAAACTCACTGACTTGCCTGGAACTGGATTAATGACTGAATGTTTTTATTGGACATAATTCATTTATTTCTCATCTTAGGTTCGCAAAGCATTACTCTACATGTTAATAGTTACTCAAGTGGTAATCCGTGAGATAATTTTGAATTTAAAAAAAATCCCATAATCGGTATTTATCTCATATCCCACATGCGCCAGTGTCATGGACTGCACTTTAATATACATTTTACCGCAGAGTGACCTTATTTAGGACCGTTCAAACGTGGAACAGGGTCTCACCTCAGTGTAGTACTTGTCATAAGCGTAGCCAGAGCCGCTGGCGTAGAACTCACAGCCGTCCTCCAGCAGGGGTCTTCTATCCTGCATGTACAGGGAAAAGGAGGGAAAAGGAGGGAAAAGGAGGGAAAGGTAGTGACATCTTCATCCAGGAGAGAAGAGCAGAGAGGGAATACTGTACCAGAGAGACACATTGCGACGTCAGGTAAAAAGAAATATATATAGACAGTACAGTGAATAGTGTTGTTTTTTAATCGATTTAGCTCAGTATTTGATTATAATCATTAATTGTATACTATACTATTAAATACTATAATTGTATATTCTTTTTAATATAATAATTGTATAGATATATTCAGAATTTATTTTGTAGTAATTATATATACATATACAGTATATTAAAGAACCTTTTCACTATTTAATATAATTATTTAGTATTGCTATACTATTTGGTGGAGAAGAGAGTACAGGCAGGGTGGAGTGGGTGGAGAAGAGTGTCCGGAGTGATCTGTGACAGAAGGGTCCCAGCAAGAGTGAAGGGGAAGGTCTACAGGACGGTAGTGAGACCAGCTATGTTGTACGGTGTAGAGGCGGTGGCACTGACAAAAAGGCAGGTGGCTGAACTGGAGGTGGCAGAGTTGAGGATGTTGAGACTTTCATTGGGAGTGACAAGGATGGACAGGATTAAGAATGAGTACATTAGAGGGACAGCTCAGGTTGGACAGTTTGGTGGAAAAGTGAGAGAGGCCAGATTGAGATGGTTTGGACACGTGTGTAGCAGAGATGAGAGTGACATTGGGAGAAGGAGGCTGAGGATGGAGCTGCCAGGCAAGAGGAAAAGAGGAAGGCCAAAGAGAAGCTTTATGGATGTGGGGAGGGAGGACATGCAGGCGGTTGGTGTAAGGGAGGGAGATGCGCAGAACAGAAGGTATTGGAGGCAGATGATCCGCTGTGGCGACCCCTAACAGGAGCAGCCAGAAGAAAAAGAGGAAGAAGTTTTAATACTATAATTGTAATATATATTCATAATTGAATTATTTTAATTATATATAGATACAAATTATAATAATTATATTTATTATAATTAAATATAATTATTATTTCTAATATAATCATAATAATTATAATGTAATTAGAATGAGTTGGGTTTGCAAGATAAAGTTTTGGAAAAAAAATACATCACTGCTTTCAGTGCATGACAGAGCCAGGGCCGACAATAACAGTTGTCCAGTTGCCTTGGGCTACCAGATTTGGGCCATTGTCAACCATCTTGTGCCGTTCTGGTTGCCCTGTTGTCAACCACTTTATGTATGTAAAAAAAAACAAAAAAAAACTAAATATGTAAAAAAAAAAACGAATTTTTTTTTAATATAGGTAATAATTACATAGGATCATTGGCAATATATCAATCAGAAAATGTTTCAAATTTGGCAACCATTTTTTGTCAACTTGCCAACCACTTCTAAAATCGTATCTTTCGGGCCCTTGAGAGCCATGGAAAAATAACAAGGAATTCATTCAACGCACAGAAAAGTCTGCTGAGGTAATGAGAGTTGAGCAGAGTTTGCTCGAGTTATGCCTCCAACCATAACTCACAAAGTTATATCTGCGGACAGGGGAACAGGAGGAGGCTTTTACGGCTTCGCTCAATTGGTCGCGTCTCCCCTCAGATTGTCACCTGACCCGACACACTGCAGGTCACACCAGTAGTGACGTGTGTGTGTGTGTGTGTGTGTGTGTGTGTGCGCGCGTGCGTGTGTGTGTGTGTGTGTGTGTGTGTGTGTGTGTGTGTGTGTGTGTGTGTGTGTGTGTGTGTGTGTGTGTGTGTGTGTGTGTGTGCGTGTATGGGGAGATACATAGGTTTGGAAAACGCACAATAAATTCCATGGCGATGATCCCGTCCATGATGGCGCAGATGAAAGACATGATGACTCCGATGCTGACGAAGATGATGGCTGCCAGGAGCTGGGGAGAGAGGAGAGGAGGAGCAGGGAGATTCATACACTTTAGTGATTCTTCACGACTGCAAATATAGAATCAAATAATGATATCATAATAATAATCCAGTTTGATTATAATGGACAATTCCCCGGCCAAGATATGACAAACTTGTAATTGAAACATGTCTTTTTGCTTGTATTTTTATTTGCTCGTTTGTTTGTTTATTTCCATATTTATTTTCTTTCGTTTCTCTGTTATATACAGTGTACACAGTATATTTTTTCTTTCTCTCTTCGTTTTGTCCCCTTCCTGTATGGGAAGGGCACCTTTAATGTCAATTTAAAGCTCCTGTTTTTGTAACTGTATAAGGGAACTACAGTAATACTAAACTAAAGCTACTCTTGATTTGATCAGGTCTAGAATTGTGCGTGTAAGACTAACCAGATCTCTCTTCAAATCTTAACGTAGACAAAACAGATCATTTTAGGTAAGGTAAAACATTCTTAGATCTTTTGCGTTATACACATTAAGCAAACTGTTTATTCAAATGTAGGCAACTCATTTTGGTGGCGTTGAGGGTGATTTAGGGGCAGATGTTTCCTGAGACAACCTTTTTTTGTTACCAAGGTTGATTTACAGTAATCCTTAAACACACACACACACACACACACACACACACACAGACACACACCTTAAAAAACAATTGGGATTACATAAATTTAAACAGCACGATAACATTTTTGGAATCAAGAAAGAAAGTGAAGCAGGAGATGCAAATCAAATATCTTAACCTATTGTAAAAGTGCATTAAGGCCTTATGAGGACACTCTGATTACAAGGATACTAAGTGTGTCCCCACTATCCCAGTGTCCTCTTAACACTGGTGGGTATTCAGGTGTCCTTCAAAATCATATTATTTGCGCGCGCACACAAACACACACACACACACACACACACACACACACACACAGAGACATTATAGAGACACACAAGTAAAGCAGCAATAAGAGAAACACAAGACTGGGTTAAACAAACACATTTTGTAGTAAATAATTACTACAAAAATTGAATTATTGCAAACTTGTATTTTATATAATTAAAACTGGACAATGTCACATTCTGAGTCACATGGAGTCAGTCTCCATATTCATAGCACACACATTGAGAGCCACACTATTCTATTCAACAAAAATATTATTATTATTATTATTATTATTATTATAAATAATAATAATAATAATAATAATAATGTCATTAATATTAATAATGTTGTTTGTCATCAGGTTTAGTGTATATGTCATGTTTTATTGTGTACAGTTAACCATAAACTGTAAATATTACAGTACAATACAATATTCATATTTTTCATACTGTATATTGCTATTTTCTTTTTTATATCTGTATTGTTTTGCTTTATTATAATTGTGCCTATTGTTTTGATGTGAGCTGTTGAGACAATGCAATTTCCAATTTCCTACTATCTATCGATCTATCTAACTCAGGGGACTCAAACTCGCGGCCCGGGGGCCAATTGAGGCCCGCGGGACGATATTTTGTGGCCCCCTACTTGACATCAAAGTTTAGTGTTAGTGCGGCCCACGCGTTTTTCTCACACGCACCTTTTTGCCGAGTCGTTGCGCAAGTCGTTGCCCTGGGCGTTTTATTTTATTTTTTATCACTTCTGGGCTACCATATCTCAGGCTCGTGACAGCTTCCGGTGGTGTTTGTTGACAAGTTAGCCAACGCGTTAGTCACTTGGTTGAAACGTGATTCCGGAGTGACACTAAGCGGAAGGAAAATATATCCTGTCGCCCAGTGCAAGGTACAGAGGACTTAGGAAGTGGGCGGACTCAACAAGAGTGATCAGTGACCTAATAAAGACAGCAGAGTGTTGCAGTAGGAAAGGGAAAAGAAGTTGTACTTTTTTTTTTTTTTATATTTGAAACCCTTTTTTTGTGGAATACTTGATGCGGCCCAGCCTCACACAGACTCTACCTCTAGCGGCCCCCAGGTAAGTTGAGTTTGAGACCCCTGACCCCTGTCAATGTGGGGTCCAGGGACCCCCCCACGGGTCTTTCAGGAGGCTCCAGGTGGTCCCCAGCTAAAGTGATAAATAATTTAACTTCACCATTATTCAATCTGTAAGATGCAAGCACCTTTAGAGAATGTAGAATCATGACTGTTTTGATCCTAGTTTCACTGTTATCTCACTGACTATAGTATAGACAGATATAAGGTTTGGACAAATCATATCTAACAATAAAAATATTCAGATTGTTGATTGTTGAGTCCCAAACTCTTACCGAACAGTACAAATTTACATTTCACACTCACACACACACACACACACACACACACACACACACAAACACACACACACACACACACACACACACACATTGCCAGCAGACCCATCTGCTAGATCACAGATGTCTGATCATAAAGTTTATTGTACAGCGTCTTTTACTGCCTCACCAATTTCTCCTGCAGGACCAGACCTGCTGTACTGACCTCCTGAAACAACACACTAATGAAACTCTCCCTCTTTCTTTCTATTTTGCTCTCTCACTCTCTCTCTGTCCTATCCCTTTTCTCTCCCTGTTTCTGAGGGATTTGTTTGTATGTATGTTTGTATGTATGTACTGTATGTACTGTATGTATGTACTGCATGTATGTATGTATGTATGTATGTACTGTATGTATGTACTGCATGTATGTATGTATGTATGTATGTATGTATCTATCTATCTATCTATCCATGTATCCATATATTGGTATGTATGTATGTATCTATATATTTGTCTATCTATCCATCCATTTATCTATCTATTACTCATAAAATGATAATAAAGTAAATACAATAAAACAAAATCTCAGTTTAAAACAAAATTAAACTTCTAAGCACTGTGTTTTACATAATTATTATACATTTCCATGTGTAGAAATGTGACTTGAAATAACTTTAAACTAAAACAGTGATTACTAAATTTGTAATAAACCAACAACATCAAACACTGGTAACATAGTTATAGATAGATCTACTAGATGGATTGACAGACAGTCTGTCAGACAGACAGAGTTTTGTACAGAATATTGAATATTAAATATGAAATAAATATGAAATTAAATACAATATATAATTCAATATATAAAAATAAATAAAAATATGCAAAATATAGCATTTTAAATACATTTAAATCAAATTAAATCAAATTAAATTCTATTAATAACATTTAATTTAATTTCACACAATTACATCAAATCAAATTCAATTCAATACAACTCAATTAAACTCAATTAAATTAAATTAAATTCAATCAATATCAACCTATGTGTGAGTAACTCATACATGTGCTGAAACTCAAGACTGAGTTTTAGTATTAATCTCATTTTAAAAGGCCTTCACTTGTTATTTAATTGATTTGCATTTGCCATGTGTCACTGCAGGTTATTACTAATATTTAATATGTACTTGACATAGCACCAGAAAAGGGAGAAGCAGCCTGGTGGATCGGGCCATGCAGGTGGACTTTATCTCCAGCGCTGGTCCAGACAGCGTGCTTCATTAGCGTTTTAACTGACTTGGCCTTTTTACGGGACTGCAAGCGCGAGATGAGACCATGAGACCCTGACAACAGCATAACTCAACATTACTTCAGCGCTGGAGGCCAGAGAACAAGACGCCCCAGTGGTCCGCACCCTCCATCAGACCCCTGTTCACCTCACCTGCGTTTAAGACGTGGAACGAGTACTCAGATACAGTACAAGTACCCTACAGACACAAAATTGTTCTGGTACAAGTGCAAGTACCACATTGACATTTCTACTTAAGCAAAAGTAGATAAGTACCTACATTGAAGTACTTCAATGTACTTAAAGTATTTCAAGTAAAAGGACTTTGTTGTATCCAGTGCCCTTGTATAACAGTCTATAATACAACATAAAGTACCTACTGTACTGTAGCGTTTTTCTGCAGATGACTGTTCATGCCTACACTGATTATAATTAACAATAAAATCATTAAAGTGTGTAACGACTGAAATGAACGAGACTGAAATGAACCCAAAATCACAACCACAGACACAAGATTCATCAAGTAGACTTAACAGAACTGTTACAGTTACAATCCGAAAGGGGCAGGTGCAGGGGTAAATCCAGAATTCAGAAGGCGGGAACATGGTCGGGGCCAGGCAGGCAAAGACACTGGAAAGCTGGGTGGAAGGTACTAGACAATCAGACACCGCAAGAGAGAACAGGACCGGTACGTATAGCCAGGCCTAGACAGACATGCTGTCACAACGCTATGATGTCACAATGCTGACTGGGGGGAAGCTGATTGGGAGGGGCGGAACTCTAGGGAAGACCGAATCTGAAATGGCAGGAGAAATAAACAGGATAAGTGACAGAATAACACATGGCAACATAAGTTGTGACAAAGTGTTGTCATAGTCATTTACAAATATAAGTATGAATCGTGATTGAATAAAAAAACTCAATTAATGCTAGAAGTTTGGAGATATTTGCTTTGAAATGTAGTAGAAGTCGAAAGTCTCAGAAACTGAAATTCCAGATACTTGAAAAGTGTACTTAAAAACTTAAATTCCCTGTAAAATGGATTTAGTGATTTGTTTCGAAAGAAATTATATATGTTAGAAAGTAATTGCAGAAAACATCTTTCGAAACTGTTTCTGACCATTTTTGCGGTCCAGATGTTTTGGGTGGGCCTAAATCAGGGTTGGATGACGCACCGTGGCCCTACTTTTCAAGGCCCCTCCCCTAACATTATATAAAGACCAGGTCCAAACAAAGCATCAGTGGTGATATCAGCTAAGCAAAAAGCCCAGAGTTTGGGATAAAACGCTGTTTTGGGAATAAACATCTGGAGTAAAAGGGATCTCCGCTCCGCTGTGTGTCCCCCTGCCTACATCTTTCCATCTTGACTCAATAACAAACCAAACTTTCCCAATAAGGGACAATAAGGTTATCCATCTAAGTGTGGGACAGGTATTAGAAATGAGTTAGTTCCAAGGGGACGAGAGAGGGCGAGAGAGAGAGAGAGATAGAGAGAGCGAGAGAGCGAGAGAGAGATAAAGAGATTCAAGAGGTTTATTTGTCACATACATATAGATACGTTCATACATATATGCAGTGAAATGTCTTGGCAACGTACCCGGAGATCATGCACAATGGTTACTAAACATAATAGCTAACCTAATTCCTACCTAGCTAACTAACTGAAACTAACTGATTCCTAAAACGTAATGCAGTTAGTGAATAGAATAATATAAGTAAAATAAAATAAAAATAAAAGATCCTCATCGTGTTACGCAACTAGCAGCCATTGACCGCGCTAAGGTAGACGACTGCTGAGTGGCCGGGTTACCAATCACGGTCAGCGTTAGACAGTCTGGGTAATAAGCGCCATCCACAGCGCAGCCTACCGGGTAAAATACTACCCTCTAACGGCACCACTGTTCTGCTCCCCGCTCGCAAGGTGACCCCGAGGAGAGACAGTTTGGTGAAATATAACCAGGGGCGGACGTGGATGACTTAATGCGTCTGATTAAGTGCTGAAGCGGCCCAGTGGACCCTGTTGCAGATCCCGGCAGAGTTCGAAAGAAAGAATTTTGTATTCAACCATCCTTCCCCTTCTATTATTCGGATGACAAAATGAAATAAGGTTGTGCCGACAAGTTAAAATTGTGGTTTAACAATATGCAGTTTGTTTATATAGACTTGGGCCGTGTGACATGGTAGACTTTTCAAATTCCACTTAAAACAGTAAATAATGGAAATTAGCGTTTGTGTTGCAAAATCAAAACTGCTAGGCAGAACCAATTCATCTAATTCATCAGACCCAGCCTGAAAAGCAGCTCTGTGTTCATCAATAACAAGTTTCAGTGTGGTTCGACTCATTTTTTGAGATTCAGTTCCCGGCGAGTCACTCAGTAAAAAATGTTCTCGATTTTCCGACTCTTCCTTCGTTTGACACAGCCAGTGTAACGCACGGTGAGTGAGGGAGGACTTCTGGTGAACAATGAATGAGAGTTAGAAGAGTTGGTTTGGCTCTGATTTGTGAATGGTGTTCACACAAAAATAATTTAACTGTGTGTCAGATAGAGGGGCGTGGTCAAGCACCGGCTGCAGACGACAAGACAGGTCCCTTTCCTGTGGCCGCCAAGCTGCCGGTTTTCTTAATGTTTGTCTGTCTTGCAGAGGGGATCAGTGCACTGGCTCGTCAGCAGCCCAGCAGCGGAACGCCAATTCCTCCTGCGCCCGAGATAATTATTATCCACCTCAATATAATAATAATCATCATTTTGTTATTATATTTGTGGCCAGCGTACCTTATTGTTTAAAGGGACAATAAAAACTCTTGCCATGTTGGCGCACCACGGCCAGAAAGACGCTGTCTTCCTCACTAAACCCTTACCTGGGGACAGAGACTCCCAACAGGGACCCGGGAGGGGCAGAGCTGATTCGCTGGCTGCGGAAACGCCTCGTGGACCTGGAGGGGGAGCGGGACTACCTCCGCTGCCAACTGGGGCGCGTCCTCGCCAGCATGAGCTCCCTGGAGCACGCTGTGCCCAGCCACTGGCCCACCACCGCCGACCGGCAGTAGGCCAGAGGACCAGACCCACGTCCGACCCAGGAGTCACGCGGGATTCGCCAGGTCCACAGCCCATCATGGTGCCTTGGAGAAGAATGTCCGGGGTGCGCTACGTCCATCCCCAAGACCCACGCGGGATTCGCCTTTTCCGCAGCCGGTCATGGTGCCCCGAAGGACAATGTCAGGGGGGGCGTTATGTCTAACCCCAAGACCCACGCGGGATTCGCTGGGTCCCCAGCCCATCCCGATGCCCCAGAGGACAATGTCCAGGGGGCGTTCCCCCCGTTGCCAGGTTCTGTGGTACCGCAGGATGCTCTCTCCCCTTCCTGTGCTGTTCCCTCGCTGTCCCCCTTCAGCTTCCAGGGCGTTGCTGCGCAGACGTCAGGGAAGGGGTGCAGACACTGCAGGCGGCCCGGCCACGACCGCCACGACTGTCCTCGGATGGAACTCGGCCTGGTGGTCCGGTAAGTACCGGTAAGGCCACAAGGGGGTAAACATCAGGGTTTGCTGGACTCGGGCTGTCCGCAGACGATGATCCAGCAACGCCTGGTTCGACCCGGGGCTTTGGTGGAGGCGTCACAGGTGGAGGTTCGTTGTGTGCATGGGGAAATTCACACGTATCCGATGGTCCGGCTGAAAATTCGTTACAAGGGAAAGCATAGGGTACAGGCTGCGGTTAGTTCCCGCCTGACGCACTCCCTGATTTTGGCCAGGGACATGGATTGGCCAGGGTTTGACGCGTTGATGAGAGAGCCTGGGGGAGTGCATTCATGACCGGTATGGAAATGTGAGTGTTGCGTGGTGCACAGTGACGTGAAGGGGTCGTTGGCAGGCGAGAGGGGTGCAGAGGCGGAGGGATCCCAAGTAGGATCTCCCCCGGGCCCATTAATCTTCCCTATCGACGATTTTCCGCTGGAGCAGTCGCGAGACAACCCCCCACGCGGGGCCTTTGATGGGGTAGTTAAAATCAATGGCATACTGACATCGTGCTCACTCACCCGTATTTTTCGGTGATTAGGGACAGGTTATATCGATGAGCCGTGACACTCAGACAGGAGAGGGGATAACCCAGTTGTTGGTGCCAAAGAGCCGCCGGGCAATGCTCTTCCAGGCGGCTCACCATACCCCGATGGCCAGTCGCGCTTTAACCCTCTGTTCCATGCCCACACCACGCCCCGCTGCAGTAGCTCCACCGCATGAAGGACACAAACGCCCGGATCACCCGGTGGTACCTGGGTCTCCAGCCCTTTAACTTCCGGGTGGTCCATAGGCCAGCAGCGCAGATGGTCATGGCTGACTTTCTCTCCCGCTCTTGGGGGGGCGAGGGGGGGAGACAGCTGTCGGCTGGACAGCTCCCCGGCCGACAGCTGAGGGGCGTGGTCTAACACCAACCGCAGACAACAGCACAGTTCCCTTTCCCGCGGCCGCCAAGCTGCCTTGAATTGGCCCAATCAGTGCCGCGTAGGCATTGATTGGCACTGATTGGTCCGACTCGAGACAGGGAGTTTTCTTAATGTTTGTCTGTCTTGCAGAGGGGATCGGCGCAGAGGCTCGTCAGCAGCCCAGCAGCGGAACACCATTCCTCCTGTACCCGAGATGATTATTATCCACCTCAATATTTATAAGTTTTGTTATTTTTATTTGTGGCCAGCGTACCTTATTGTTTAAAGGGACAATAAAAACTCTTGCCATGTTGGCGCACCTCGGCCAGAAAGACTCCATCTTCCTCCCTCAACCCTTACCTGTGGGCAGAGACTCCCAAACTCTGTCAAAACGATTTATTCTGGTGGAATGCAAAGAGGAAATCAGTCAATTTGAATTGTGCTATATAGCTTGGCCTTTTGGACTTTAATTTAGTCCTCAGTAATTATTTTTAGTTTGTGAATTGAAGAATCACTCTGTGGTGTGGGGGTGGTGTGGTTTAAGCAGCCACACCTGTCTTGGGTCTAGGTAATTGGGCCTAGGATCAGGGTTGCCGGACTAGAGAGACATTAAAGTCCTTGTAAAGTAAAAATAATTGTGTTCTAAATATGAGTTTGTCGCGTCACCAAAAAATGTGTTATTAACCCAAAGTCAAATTTGAATGGTTAAAAAAAAAATCGCCAAGTATATAAAATTAGGTTTCAAAATTGTGCAAAAAAAGACAGTCCCCTCTGCTCTCAGACACTGTGGGCGTGTCCGCTGAAGACACTGAAACCTTACACCTGAGCGCCGCTGCAATGACAGACTCGTTCAGTGAGCACAAAGCACACACCCACTGAACCGAAGAACGAGTCCGCAGCGGCTTTATATAGAGAGGGGAGGGGCCATGCCAAGTATGAGTGCTCCCTGTCATCGAGTGATGATTTAGCCCCGCCCAAAAATTCCAGACCATAAAAATTATGTGAAACCAAGTACAATAACGGTCTAACTCGACAATTCAGTACTACATTGTTCACAGTCGTTTAACATGTTTTCAGCAATTACTGTCTAACATGTACAAACAAATAGCCGAATTCACTTTACAGGGACTTACAGTATATCTTGGATATACAACAATATATTGAAGACAGTTTCGGCTACAGCCTTCCTCAGAGGCGTTGCTGGTTTCCAGGTCTCAATGGACTCGATCAGGAACTGCAATCAGTTCCTTTCTGCATCGGTTCCTTTCGCGCGTGATTATTCTGGCGTCTGTCAGGGCCATTTTGTCTTCTGCCTCCCAAACTGCTGATTTTAAAGCCATATGTTAAGCCTGTGTTACTTATTGGTCCCAGAATCACAAAGACAGGATTGGCCAGGAAAAGCAATGCAATACATCAAAAGGAATGGAGCACTCAGTCAACAAACAGAAGAGGTGGAATTTTTTTTTATGGGAAATGTTGGACCAATAGATGTAAATGGTGTCTGGCCAAACAGGTATATATATAATCACCAAAACTTTTGACAAGGAGATTCGTTTTTCACTAGTCTACATAAAAGAGCCTTATATGACAATATATTGTGAAGACTAGATGAACCTACTTCAGCTTAACATATATTTATTATTAATCTCTCTGGGGAAATGAGGTCAGATGCATTCTTTGCATCTGACCCATCCTATAGCTAGGAGCAGTAGACAGCCGCAGTGCAGTGCCCGGGGACCAACTCCAGCTCTTT
The DNA here is from genome assembly GCF_960531495.2 of Zeus faber. Lineage (NCBI taxonomy): Eukaryota > Metazoa > Chordata > Actinopteri > Zeiformes > Zeidae > Zeus > Zeus faber. Next base: position 32,862,371 of record NC_137190.1, on the reverse strand, counting down.
TTCCAGTGCCCCAGTCAGGGGCACAAACAGGAGTATTAGTCTTGAACCCCTTACATACGTGTCTTTTGACGGTGGGAGGAAACCAGGGCACCCGGAGGAAACCTACAGAACATGAGAACTCCAAACAGAAAGGACCTGGAATGGCTGGGATTCAAACCCAACACTTTCCTGCTATGAGACAACCATTCCATAACCACTGAGCGCCCGTGCCACCGTTGCAACATTGAAGAACCTGAACAGCACTACACGAAGCACAAACATTTAAAATGACCTCTGACCATTTTCCTGACTTTTTTATCATTGTACATGAATTTTAATATGAGCAAGACTTAACCAGATGTTTGTCAAAGATACTTGATTGGACATCCCAAATTACAGGCATAAGGACATATATACTGTAACTTTGACATTCGATGCGAGGTCGCGTTCTTAGCGTCTAAAAATGTGAGCATCATCGTCAGGAAAATAAAATGGTCACGGCAAAGTAGAATGTGAGTGCAGGTCATTAAGGATCTGTTCCCTGTTTTCTTAAGCATGTGTTTATCAGGGAAGATAAGATAAGGGTTAGCCTCACCTGAACCCTAAACCGGAGGGAAATTCAGACATTACAGCAGCAAGAAACAATCATGAACGACCAACCATAAGAGGTCAAAGGGAAAAGTGCCTCCAAATGCCAGGAAGTGAGATGTTCTAAGATGTAAGTGGTACTGCGATACAGTTAGTCGTTCTTTAAAAACCAGACCGCTCTCCCTAGTGGTCTGGCTATCACATTACAAGAACAGGAGCAAAAGAGGGCACCCTGGTCTGAAGGTCTCTGTGTGAGTGCCTGCGAGTCTGCCATGTGCTCAGTGGATAGGGGGACGTTTACAACCGTTAAAATTTAAAGCACGGCAACGTCGGCCAAGACCAGGGAGGGAAACAGACACTGCAGGACCTCCTGTACATCTCTCGGCCGCAAATAATTGGTGATAGAAAAACTTTGGGCGCAGGTTGTCCCTGGTTATCACAGGTAAACACACACACACATACGCGCCATCAATTCAACGTTCAATCTCTGGACCTGACGGGGGGTTACAGGAGGGCACCTTCAATTTGAGGTGTGCATTGGATACGTTAGACTACAGCGTAAGGCAAGACACAGTCATCAGGGCACACGACACCCTAGAGCACCTCATGAAACTTTAACATCAAACACACACACACAGACACAGACACACACACACACACACACAGACACACAGACACACACCTTAAAAAAAATTGGGATTACATAAATTTAAACAGCACGATAACATTTTTGGAATCAAGAAAGAAAGTGAAGCAGGAGATGTAAATCAAATATCTTAACCTATTGTAAAAGTGCATTAAGGCCTTATGAGGACACTCTGATTACAAGGATACTAAGTGTGTCCCCACTATCCCAGTGTCCTCTTAACACTGGTGGTTAATCAGGTGTCCTTCAAAATCATATTATTTGCGCGCACGCACACACACACACACACACACACACACACACACATACACACACATACACACACATACACACACAGACCATGCAGGGTTTTGTGTGTTATGAAGACGATGCTACTTAGATAACGTCCGCCGGCCCAAGGACCGGAGGAGCCGCACTCACACGATTACATTAGCTGTGCTACCGGGTCACCCTCCAGAAAGTGGGTGAGGCTACTGTGATGCCCACTTTGGAACACTGGAAACTGGATCCTTCAGCGTACAGGTCGGCCGTCCCAACAAACGCCCAATACTAATCCGATCTCCATGCCCAGATACCAGTCACATGCACATGGCCCACCACAAATCCAGTCAGGTGAATGGACATGGGACAAGGGGACAACGCGCACATTGCACTATAGCGTGCACTAATCCGATTTGTCGTTTACCCACAAAAGTGTCCCTTTCCTATAAACAGTCTATTAAATCTGTTATGTCCTGTAACACAAGCCTTTTCGTTTATGGCTTGTGTTCGGGGCCCATTTTCCCAGAACCGGGACCTGCTTTTAGAACCACGTGTAAGCAAAGCTCGAAAAGCAGTCACCTTAAAAGAGAAATACGCATACCTCCTAACTGATCCATCCGGGAGGAAATAACAATAGCAGTAGATCAATCGTGCTTCTGCCATAAAACTCTATCAGTAGCTGTAAAGGTATTTATAAGGAATGCTTTTTGCTTTTTAAGAAAGAAATACGAATAAGAGTCTTCAAATAAGTTTCGGCAACAAGGGGGTTAGAGGGTTAAAGTTACCAACCACATTATTTTCAAGCCATCTACACTCACCATAGGTCTGCGGTTCTCCAACAGGTGGATCCCGACAATACCAAGGAAGGCTCCCAAACTCAGCTGGAGAGAGAGAAAGATGGCAAGTGATGGGATGAATAGAGAATGAAGGGACATTACTTGATTATAGCTTTTCATGGTCAATGTGATAAATGGATTGCGTTTAGATATCTTTTAACCAGTCAAAGTATTTTACAATACCATCACTCGCGTTATTAGTTAATAGTTAGAGTTATTCATTTCCCCTGTGATGCTGAGTTAATTAAAGTCAGAATCTGTGACATTTTATCATTAAAAAATCCCATATTTGATATCTACCCCATATTCATCTACAGTATATTGCACTTTATGAGCGACTTATAAAATGATTCAAAGTATTTAGGTTATGTGTTTGCTCATCTATATGCTTGTCTCCATTGTTGGTGGCAGGTCCACTGCACACAAACATTCCCGAAAATAACAAAAAAATATCCCCGCCACCTCATGTGACCAAACAAACAAAATTACTTGATCAGAAGAAGCATAGATTGGAGAAAATAAGCAAAGGGCTGGCTGACATGGGTCATTCAGTGTGACATTATGTAAGAGGAACGAAATGAATGCTGCTAAATTGAGTCGTAGGCTCAATCAACAGATTCGGCTGGCAGTCAGTAGACCCATGATGCAGCCATGCAGGATGACGACCACATGGGCTCTATCACGTACAGTAGAACTATACTTCTATAAGGGTCCCAGCACTCAATCCAACATGCATTAAAGACAAAAGAGGTGGAAAATGGACAATCTGTGGAGACCTTGGTTCTCAGTTGCTCAGTCCTCATGACAGGCTCCTTGAGGCCTTAAACAGGTTAAAAGGCTGTGGAGATATATGGCTTAGGTAGAACTTAACCCATATATTAGGAGATGGAGACATGCAATCACAGAATCTGTTGGAAAATGCCACCAACATCAACACCACCACTACTACTTCTGATATGTAAAAGAAAAAAATGTATATACAACTCATTGAAAGTATAATCATCCAACCGATGGTGGATTCCCAATGCCCACCTACCAGTACCAATCTAATATCCAATTGTCCAGCCAAGTTTGTTCGTGCGGCAAATAACCACGACCACTGAGACCAAAGGGCTGCACAGATCCATCTTTCAAGATGGCTGCGTGAGCAATATGTGACAAATGTGGCAGATATTGTTTTTTTTTACAGGTGACAGGTATGACAGGATGACAAATAGACATAAAAAGCCCAAACTTCCAAAAAAAAGGCCATGGACGTCAACAAAGGCATCTGCCATTAAAGAAAATGTGAAAGAATAAAAAAAATATTATTAACGCCAAAGAACTCAGCATATCACTATGCATCACAATATCTGGGAATTAATGGAAGAACGACACGTGAAAGAAGAGCTCGACTGAGGTTTCCCATGGAAATGTTGGGTGATTTTCAGCATCTTTGAACAAACCTCGGGTTTTTCTCAAAAGCTTAGGCGACACCAATGCTTGAATCGCAATGAGACCACACCCTTATTCCCGTACAACACCATTAAAATACGACGGAGGTAGACGGGACTCACAGCGATGCCGGAGTAGTGGCCGGCGACGGGCACGTTGTCGGTGCGCGTGGCAGAGACCAAGCCCACGACCAACACCACCACAGACAGCAACAGCAGGGCCACGGTCACCAGCAGAGCCGTTTTCCTCCTCTTCATGTACAAAACTGGACCCGAAAGTCAAAAAGTCAACAAAGGTCCAAACAACTTCTAGTCTTTTTTTTTTTACATCAAGCACCGGTTGCTTACGGAATCTTATGGATTAGCACTTTAATGAATTCACAATGTTCATCAGGAAGTTGCCCATGATATTAACCAGCCTTAACCATCATATTATAAGCATTTCTGCGTATTACGGCATACATTCTAATATAATTCTAATATAATAATTGATTAATTTATGGAGGATAAATACTTTTGAAGGTTGGCAATGAGAAATGTAATTTGCATTAATTTCTGAAATAACTGTAGGGCTTAAAATATCGACAACCAACCGCTATGACCATGACCATGCAGAGGCAGTGGGCATTTAGGAACGTTATCTTAAGGTGTTAGGTAACTTAATTTAAATAAAAAAATAATTGAAAATTCCAATATTTTCCATGTTTTTACAAGCCCTACACAGGAACTACAATTATTTTATATACTACTACTACTACTACTACTACTAATAATAATAATAATAATAATAATAAACAACACAAAATACCAATGCTTCCATTTGATGATCAAGACAAATATAATGCTGTGTATTTATAGCATAGGGTCAAAATTGTTGTTTTCATCAATCATTGTTATCTATTTATTATTAGAGTGTTGTGAAAGTGTCCCAGAAGGAACAGTGCTTGATCAGAAACAAACACACACACACACACGCACACACACACACACACACACACACACACACAGTATGTTGTGGAGTTGGGAATATCTAAATGTAAAACAGCGCTATTCAATTATTGAATCATAGTACTAAATGCATTGAAAGAGTTTGAAAAGGCATATATCTTTATGGATATGAATACCTTGTGGATCCAGCGTGTCTCCCGCTGTCTGCTGACAGCTCTGCTGCTGGGCCACCGGCTGCTGCATCCCGCCAAAGATGAAAGGTTCAATAAAAGAAATCGATGGAAAGTCTGTTCCACTTTGAACTTCACGGAGCACAGCTGCGAAGTTGTTTAAATATAGATAGATAGATATTCATATATATCTATATATATATTTGTATAATTAATAACGCCGTCCATAAGACAACCACACAAAACAACGCGATATTTCGTGGGGGCGGATGCGATCTGAAGTCAAATCGCAACCGCGTTGTTTTCTTCTGAACTTTCTTTCGCGCCGTCGCTCCTATAAAGGAATGAAGGGAGGGAGAGGACGGAGAGGGGGAGAGGGGGAGAGGGGGAGGACAGAGAGGGGGAGAGGGGGAGAGGGGGAGAGGACAGAGAGGGGGAGAGGGGGAGAGGGGGAGGACAGAGAGGGGGAGAGAGGGAGAGGGGGAGGAAGGGAGGAGAGGGGGAGGAAGGGAAGGTGGGGGAGCGAGAGCGAGAGCGATGGAATTTAATGAGGGATGTTCTATCCAATCAGACGCCTGCATTTACCTCCGCATGTACCACTCTGCAGCACTGTGTGAAATTCAGATCAATGTTCTGCTATTGTTATTATTATTGTTATTATTATTTTATTTTTTTGTATTATTCTAATTATTATTATGTCCTGTTATAATGACAAGTGTTTTTTTTACATGAATCAAAACCAAAATCAACTTATTAATATCAAGACAGACAGACAGAGCAGCCAATAATATTGAAAAAAAAATTATAAAAACTTTAAAATATCTTTATGTTATGTTGCAGAGATTCAATGGGAGTGGATAGGCTACAGCACAACAAGAAACAGTGACTGTGTCATATTGTCTACATTTAGTATTTCTGGTAAAAAAAACCAACACATTTCAGAGTTATAATATGACCTATTTGAGTCTACGGGCTGGTTTTAAAGGGGAGAGCAGCTGACACTATACACGATAGTCAAATAATTGAAGGAATTCTGTACAAATGTAATTATGTACTGAGTTCTACATATCACGGTAATGAGAACTGCTAATGAATATCAAGGATTTAGATGTATATTTAATACAACACAGACAATTAATCCTATTATATAATTATAGAACCCAGAATCGCGATTGTGGCGCCGCCCCTTGCGGCCGCCTGCGCAAGCACCGTGTGTCGATTACGCACATTTCACCGGTGTCATGACATTTCACTGCATATATGTATGACCGATGTGTATGTATGTGACGGATAATCTCTTGAACTTGAACATAACATTAATGCATATACGAACCCACACATTCACTTACTCAGTAGTCAGAAAATGGACGTATTGTCAAACTATATTTATATATACGTATATTGTAGCAACCCAAGGGGGTGGTCTGTGGCTTTATGTTGTGTCGTTGCAAAGAGCTGTGGGTCTGGAGATGTTATGGTTCTCCATTGTGATTTATTATGTGTTTTCAGTTCGGGATGTTCTGTTGGTGTTGGGTTGTGTTGTTTGTGCTGGGGGTGACCCGGACTGCACTTTCTGCTGTTGCTGACTGAGGACAAGACTATGACATGGACTGATGTAGCCAGCTTTGTCCTCGGGGATTCTGAGGTGGGTTGTGGTTTTGTAAAAATAAATGGGAGCTGCCCATGTTCGTCGTGCAGTGTATGGGACGCAGGCGGTTGCTTATAAAAGAACACTCTGTCTCGACTGATTTGTTTCATGGCGTAGGCTAGCCACATTGATGTCAGAAGTGGGAACAAATTCACGAGAGCCTCGCAAAATAGCAGAGGCTGTACGGGAGATACACCAGCTGACAGGTCACCCTGCCTGACCCGATTGTGCAAGTGTATCTCGACTGAGAAAGAGGGAGTTACTGGTGCAAGATGGAAGCCAAACTGAGATCAGTCGCCACCCAGTGGCCAGGGGGGACGCTGCACGCTGTAGCTGCCGTTGAAAATCCATCAGCCATCGGACGACTTCCACCGACCGGACCAGCCAGAGTCGACGTGAACACAGCCCCAGTGATACCACCAGTGACCCCTACAGCTGGTTTTCCGTCAACCATGACTGCCCACTGAACCCCTGCTAAGCTGCCATGGTATGGTGGGGAGGCGCTAAGGGAGCCCTATCTCACCCAGGCACAGCTTGCAGCACGGTGCAGCCGATGGGGAGGAAAAGAGGCTGCCGTCCACCTGGCCCTGGCACTGGAGGAAAAGGCGCTGCAGGTACTGCTAGACCTTGCACCAGCAGGGTAGTGCAACTTTCAGGCCCTCAACACAGCACTAGAAGGACATTTTGGGCAGCGTCTGTTTGCAGATGAAAGCAAGGAGCAGCTAGTCAGCTGCTACCAGCAGGAAGGAGAGAGCCTTGGCATCCTCGCTGCAGATGTGCGGCTCCATGCTCAACGTGGCTAACCACAGTTCAGGGCAGCAGACCAGGAGTACCTCGCCTTGCACCCCTTCCTGTCGCCAGAGCGCCTATGCCAGCATGTGCTCCTCACTGCACCCCGGTCACTAAGCGACGCAAAGCAGGCCGAGGCGATTTTCGGCAGCCGAGCCACCCCACCAAGGGCACCCTCGCCCCGACCACGTGTTAGAGCGGCAGACTGTGAGGGCAATGAGCTGGAGGACGACAACAGAGAGCCTGTCTGCCGAGTGCCACCCCCAATGCCCCGGCAGCAACCACCAACCACTGCCCGGCGCCCGCACCCAAGCCTCATTCCGCCGGGAAACTTCAGGGGAGCGGCCCAGTGAGGGTAACCTCGCTCCCAAACCCGACTCCCCTCTAAGGCCTATGCACCCTGGTGGGCCACCTTGGCCACTTCAGGGGAGCGGCCCAGTGAGGGTAACCCCGCTCCCAAACCGGACTCCCCTCTAAGGTCTATGCACCCTGGTGGGCCACCTTGGCCACACCAGGGGCCACTACGTTGACTGTGAACCCAATGGCCAGATTTGCCAAGGCCTTGTGGACACTGGGTCCAACATCACCCTCGTCCGTCCAGGAATCCTGCAGGGCATCAGGGGGGTACCCTCTGGACCCCTACTGTTGTCCAGATGAGGACAGTGATGGGGGAAAGAACCAGTGCAGATTAGTGTCAGAGACCAGGAGAAGATGCATGAGTTCTGGCTAGCCCATCCAGGACCCATGCAACATTGGCCTGGACATGCTGACCTGCTGGGGCATTCATGTCGACATGTCCCAGGCCATGCTCACCATCGGCTCAGAAACTGTAGTGCTACACCCTGGCCAGAGGTGGAGGATTTGGTGAGACCACCGGCAGACAGCTGCTGCCCAAGCCGCATCAGCCACCAGAGGGTCCTCTAGGCCAACGCCAGCCACCAAGGGGCCCTCCACATTGCCACAAGCAGCCGGGGGGTCCCCTACGCCACCTTCCTCCATTCCCTCTTCTGAGACCTGCGTGGCAGTCCAGGAGCTGTGGGAAGGTAGCCATGAGGGACTCTATCACCAACAGCAGCAGAAGCTGAAGGAGCTCCTCCAACAACGTCAACCTCTACGCCGCCAAGGATGAGGACTGCAATAAGTCAGGGTTGGTCTAGCATACCATTGACACTGGCTCATCCCCACCCATCCACATGTGGCCCCACCATCTGGCCCTGGCCAAGCATCGTGTAGCGGAAGAAAAAATCCGGGAGATGGCTGCTGCGGGAATGATCGAGACTTCAGATAGCCCGTTGGCAGTGCTCGCCGTCCTGGTGAGAAAGAAGGTTGACAGCTGGAGGTTCTGCGTGGACTACAGGCATCTGAATGCTGTCACCACCAAGGACTCCTAAACACTACCCTGCATCGATGATGCCCTGGACTACATCGCAGGTTCCAGATGGTTCAGCTCCCTGGATTTGCGAAGTGGCTAGTGGCAGGTCAAGCTGGCGGCGGAGGCTTGGCCAAATACAATGTTAACCATTGGGCAAGGACTGAGGCAGTTCAGAGTCATGCGATTTGGGCTCTGTAATGCACCAGCCACGTTCAAAAGGCTGATGGAGAGGGTGCTGGCAGCCACTCCCCGCGATCACTGTGTGGTGTACCTGGATGACCTGCTGGTACATGCCAACAGCTTCAAGGGGGCCTTGGCCAACCTGCAGGGGGTTTTTGTCGCCCTGTGCCGGCCTATTCTGATGCCCGGCAGCCTTTCATTGTTGACACTGACAACAGCAACATGGGGTTGGTGGCTGTCTTATCCCAAGGAAAAAGGGGTGAGGAGCAGGCAGTGGCCTACTACAGCTGGGCACTGAGCCGGGCAGAAAGTTACTAGTGCATCACCTGGCGGGAGCTCCTGGCAGTGGTCCAGGCGTTGCGGCACTTTCGACCTTATCTGCACGGCCTTGAGGTGTAGCACGGCCAGGGTGTCAGCATGGTAACACCAACGCCCTCGGCGATGGAGTGCCGTTACTGTTGGCATCAGGAGGAGCGAAATTGTGTGACGCCGATGGTGGCAGCTATCCAGACCAGCAGTGATGAGGGTTGGCTTCCGTTGTCAAACCAGGAGCTGCAGCAACATAAGACGTCTGTGGACCGGATGTTCAGGGCCCCGCTCCGTCTGAGATTGCTGCGCAGTCACACTGTCAGGGACCTGGTGAAACACTGGAGCAGATGACTGAGGTGGTGTACAGGGTCCACATGCCGGGTCGGGGGTGTGTAGTGGTGCTGCACAAAGACAGACTCGCTCCCCATCGGCCCCTTGTCCCTCCTTCTGCTGGGGAGGAGGATTAGCACAGTTCCCCACACCATGACCGGCGCACTGTGCCTACAGAGACATCCTCTGTGCAATGCCGGCAGCCAGTTTGTCAGCATCCCCATCAGGACATTTTGCGGACTTTGTATTGGGTGATGGGGTCGTTGGCGGCGACTGACCCCTCAGATGGGGGCGATGTAGCGATCCAAGGAGGTGGGCCATGGCTTTATGTTGTGTTCAACGCAAAGGATTATGGGTCTGGAGATGTTATGTCTCAGTTGTGTTTTATTATGTGTTTTCAGTTGTTCAGGATGTTCTGGCTACTGTTGCTGACTGAGGAAAGGACCGTGACGTGGACTGACGTAGCTGGTTGTGGCCTCGGGGATTCTGATGTGTATTGCGTTTTTGTAAAAATAAATGGAAGCTTCTGTTGTTGATCGTGCGGTGTAGCAGGCGGTGGCTTATAAAAGTACACCCTGTTTCGACTGATTAATTTGTTTCACAGCATAAGCTTGCCACAATATTTTTTTTATTCCATAATGAAAAATTAGATAATAATATAAATATAATAAAACAAATACATTTCTTCTAGTTGAACTGTTTGACTCTATAGCTTTTTGGAGTACACCGCAGGCGTACATACACAATATACATATCAACACTATATTGCTATAATTCAAAACAGATATTCACAACCCATTTTTTTTTATCATTACCAACATCCAACTAAACACAAAGTATTCACTCCCTCCACAAAACTTCATTCAAATTGGGAAAAGTTAAATTACTCATATGTGTAAGATTACACATTACAATAGGACATATTGCACGGTGCTGTGAAAGTTTTTAAAATTCCACTGAAAAATAAAAATAATAATATAAATTAGCTTTTGTGTTGCAAGATCAAACTTGCAAGGCTACACTAATTAATTTTATTAAACAATAAATACATTAAGGAAATAAGATTTTGTGTTGCAAGATTAAAAGTGCGAGGCCGCACTATTTCATCCAAAGTGTCACTTCTAGCCAAAATAGCAGCTCCGTGTTCGTCAGAACAAGTTTCACACTGAAAGTGACAACAATTCGTAGCGATGAAAGGTTGGACTCTTTTGTTGACATTCAGTTCTTGACGATTTACTCGATTAAAGGAGTCGTTCGACTTTCCGACGCTTGGTTCATTCAATTTAGTTGGTTTAACGACCGGAGAGTCAGGGGGGACTTCGTGTGGATGATGAACGAGAGTTAATCCTTTTCCGTCTGTGAATTGAAGACTCACTCCCTCGCCCACTTCTGTTGTCGGAGTGGCTCCCGACTCCCAAGTCATTTCAAAGAGTTGTTCACTACGAACGAATAATTTGCGAGTCTTGCATCACTATTAGTATAATAATAATAATATAATAAGCACAGTTCTACTCTGATGTTTTTAGGGGTTAGAGAATTTACAGGATAGTAGTGTGCCGGGGGATTATTTTTCATTGTAATAAGTGCCGTGGCAGAAAAAATGTTGGGAAACACTGGCACACGGCACAACATTTAAGCAAGTAGGCCCTAAAACAGTGCTGGGGCATGTAGGTAACTGTGTTGATATGGCTTATTGTAAAGTGAAAGTTCTATCAAAACGTGAGATCTTTGCAACTTTCTGGGGCACCCGTATTTGTCTGTTAGTGCGGCCCAACCAGACGTCGCATGGACGGGGACAAGTGCTCTGTGACCTCAGCAGACGGTGCAGGTGGAGGACTTGGGCGGCGGCTCCAGGATGGATTCGCGGCGCAGGTCGTTGGGCAGTGCACCGGTGGGGCCCCACACCGTCAGCTCGCCATAGAGCCCCGTCTCGATCATCTCCTCCTGCCAGGGGATGGCGATGTTGCCCGAGGCGAACTCGTCGAAGAAGTCCCGGTCAGGGTCTTCCAGTTGCACGCCCTTCACCGTGGAGAAGGCACCCACAGCGTCAATGTCCTTGGCATACACCGTCTTGGAGTCGGGAACAAAGGGGGGCAGCAGGATGCCTGAGGAGGAAGCAGGACAGCAAAGGTTCTTTCCATGGTTTATTTTCTCGAACCCCTTCTCTCTCTCACACACACACACACACACACACACACACACACACACACACACACACACACACACACACACACACACACACACACACACACACACACACACACACACACACACACACACACACCTGCGTCCAGCTTCCTCCAGTTGATGTCGCTGAAGAAGGGATGCGCCCGGAGCTCGTTGCAGGAGCCGTCCTTGAAGCCCAGCCGCTTGTCCACCTCTTTGCAGAGCAGGCTGTCGCAGATGGACCGTGCGTGTTCGCTGAACTGCTCCGGGAAGGTCACCGGATCGTTCAGAATGCGCTTCTTCACCACCTTGTTCTCCACCTTGAGGAGTAGCGAGAAGAAAGGCCCATTATTTCAGTCTTGCTCTGCAAGTGCAGGTTTTGCCGATATTCCTGGGGGCACCCAAACCCGGCACACTAAACCCTAATTTTGGAGAGACATCGGTGAAACACGTTGGTTCCAAAACAAGGCTGGATTTCCTGTCTTGTATCGATCAACTGTAACCTGAATTACTTGAACTTATTAATGGTTTTATTCCTTCTTTATTCCCTATATATGATATTCAATATTATTTGTAGTAGTAAGAGTAGTATAACTCTGATCTTTACATTTTACTTAAACAATGTTCACATCCTCTTCCAGTGGATTGACAGAAGATTCCCGAGAGAGGGAAGGAGGCTATTGGGCCAATCCGCATCCGGGAAGCTCTGGTTTCACCTGCTCCGCTCTGCTGACATCAACTGTATTATTGATCAGCTCTGGGCCTGGCCCGTGGCCATTCCGCTTAACACACACGCTGTGTTTTTGAATGTTCTAATTCTTGTGATCGGTTCTATTTCCCCTCTCTTTATTTATTTGTACTAAGTTAACCATGAATTTCTTACCAAGCTGTTTGTGCTGTATGTCCTGTACTTTTTAAAGTCTATTAAAACTCTGGGAATAAGTGCTATACAGAGTAAATATGGCATTGCCTAATTATTGCCGTCGTATCGTAAAATTCCTTGGGATTCTACGATGAATTTTGCTACTTCAGCAGTTAACCGCTTCGACATCAGTGAGCCAAAAATAAAATATCTTATTAAAAGGATCCTTTTCAGCGATTTCAAACCAATATAGCAATAAACCAAACCTTTCAACAGAGTATTTCCAGCATTAAAAAAAGAAAATTGGTAAAGCAAAAATATACAGATTGATAGCATAGCCATGGTGTTCAAGTTCAAGTTCAAGTTCAAGAGATTATTTGTCACATACATATACATACGGTCATATATATATATGCAGTGAAATGTCATGACACCCAGTGATTACGCGGAATAAGCTCTATAAGCTCTAAAAATACTAAAAACACTAAAATGTGTGTAATCTTTGGCACCAGTGTCTATTTCTTTAATGTTACCCGAATGAATAAATCATTTCTGCACCGCTGTCACTACACATACAGTGTGAAATTAGCTTGGGCAGTGTTTATGTTTAATTTAGAATGAATGTGATCGTACAGAGCAGCCAATGGCTCATACCTGGACACCTAATTTATTAATAGTAATACCCCATGACACCACAAGCAGGCATTGTTGGACCACCAAAGCAAGCCTGCTCAGCTCCGTGTCAAGTGACGCTATGTAATATTTAATGTTTCAAGAAGACACAAGGACCATTTATCAATATCTGGAGAGCATTTGGACAAAAATGTGACAGGGTCAAAAACATGTTGACTGACAGGAGGCAAAAGCTGTTGCATTACCTTCTCTCCTCGAGTCCTGAAGGGCCCCTTGGCCGCCATGAACTCGTAGAGCGTGACTCCAAGAGCAAAATAATCCACAGAGTAGTCATACTCTTCCCCTTTCAGCAGCTCCGGCGCCATAAAACCTGCAGATTTTAAAAATAGGGGGGGGTTATAAACTTTTGCCTCCATCGTGTCATATGAGAACTGTTTTGAACTGAATTTGGTCCTCCAAATTGAACCTTGTTGACCACATTGTACAAACCCCAATGCCAATGAAGTTGGGACGTTGTGTAAAATGTAAATAAAAACAGAATACAATGATTTGCAAAGACAAGATATTTTTTATGTTCAAACTGATAAACTTTATTGTTTTTTTTGCAAATATTCACCCATTTTGAATTTGATGCCTTCAACATGTTCCTAAAAACCTGGGACAGGGCATGTTTACCACTGTGTTACATCACCTTTCCTTTTAACAACACTCAATAAGCGTTTGGGAACTGAGGACACTAATTGTTAAAGGCATCGTAGGTGGAATTCTTTCCCATTCTTGCTTGATGTACGACTTCAGTTGCTCAACAGTCCGGGGTCTCCCTTGTCGTATTTTGCGCTTCATAATGCGCCACATATTTTCAATGGGAGACAGGTCTGGACTGCAGGCAGGCCAGTTTACTACCTGCACTCTTTTACTAAGAAGCCACTCGTCAGACCACAGCACACTTTTCCACTTTGCGTCAGTCCATCTCAGATGAGCTCTGCTTACATGCAGAGATTTCTCCAGATTCTCAGAATCTTTTTAAATGATATTATGGACTCTAGATGATGAAATCCCTTAATTCCTTGGAATAGTACGTTGAGAAACGTTGTTCTTAAACTGTTGGACTATTTGCTCACGCAGTTGTTCACAAGGTGGTGAACCTCGCCCCATCCCTGCTTGTGAACGACTGAGCCTTTCGGGGATGCTCCTTTTATACCCAATCAAGACACTCACTTGTTTCAGGTGTTTTATGAGCATTCCTCAACTTTCCCAGTCTTTTGTTGCCCCTGTCCCAGCTTTTTTGGAACGTGTTGCAGGCATCAAATTCAAAATTAGTGAATATTTGCAAAAAAACAATGAAGTTTATCAGTTTGAACATTAAATATCCTCTCTTTGTAGTGTATTCATTTGAATATATCTTGAAAAGGATTTGCAAATCATTGTATTCTGTTTTTATTTACATTTTACACAACGTCCCAACTTCATTGGAATTGGGGTTTGTCCATGACTCTTTGACCCAACGAACCATGAGTCATTTGCATGCGAGAGAACCTGACAGCAATAAACTGATGCTGACATTACCAGCAAAAAATACCTAAACTGAACTAAACTAAACTAAGCTAAGCTGAACTAATACCAGGTGAGAGAGTGGATCGTTGTAGCGGGGTTGATCTGCGGTTATTTGACCCGTACCTGGAGTTCCGGCGTAGCCCTTGATCTTGCTCTGGTCGTCAGCCAACTCCACGGCCAGTCCAAGGTCAGAGATACGGACATTACCTGCGTGAGCAAACAATGGCAGGATATCAAGTTTGCGTCACAGGTACGCGTGTGGACCACATCTCTCAACTCATTAGCCTTTCGTTCAGGCGATAAACCAAAGATGTCCTTGTCTTCGTGGGGGAAACGGTATCAAAGCGTCAAGCGGTAATAAGGCGTGTCTATGTTATTTGTGGAGTGCAAATGTGACTTCGGCACTAAAGTCAAGTCTTTACATGCCGTAAAGAAAGTTAGCAAAGTTGAAATGCATGAAATGTAAAATGTAACACAAAGACACAGGTCACCTTCGTTGTCCAGCAGCACGTTCTCAGGTTTGAGGTCCCTGTAGATAATTCTCTTCCGGTGCAGGTGCTCCATGCCCTGGATGATCTGGGCGGTGTAGTAGCACGCCCGGGGCTCGTCAAACCCCGGGTTGTTCTCGTCCACATTGTAGATGTGATACCTGGGTAGAATGGAAAGGGAGAAGGAGAGATCAGTTTGGAGGTATGACCATTTGAAAGCATCTAAAGGAGCTATGCTATTCAGACCTTCATTTTTCATCCAGTTATTCAGAGCCTGCCAAACCTTTAGCCATAAATAAGCCTTTTCACAAGATTATTTCACCTAGATGTGTTTCCAATGGCATCAAATGAAAATAATTCATTGCGATAACCCCTAAACCTAACCCCAACCCAAAAACGATTGTGTAGAATATTTGGGGCATAAGTAGGAATTGTCGATGGATAGGCTTAAAGTCAGTGTTAACTACTACGACTCACCTTAAATCTCCTCCATTCATGATAGTCATGATCAGACAGAGCTCCGTCTTGGACTGAAACGCATAAGCGAGGGACACGATGAACCTGCTGTGGACACGAGCCAGGATCCTCTTCTCTACCATGGCCCCCTGGAGGAGAGGGGACACATTTTTTTGTTTGTTTCCTTCAGAACTCTGGATAGCCAACAAAGGTTTTCATTTTCTGTCAGGAGAAGAATTTTTCACAGGGGAATGAAGAGCCATCTCTTCAAGATAGACCTTCAAGAACACCTACTGACCTCTCCGCTTCAGAAGGACACTCAACCTTACCCTAATCTGAATTTTAGTTGATCTTAGCTGGAGCACCTGCTCATGTTATAGTCCTTTCCTGGTCTGCAGAACCTTATCTCTCTAACCTCATCTCAGCTTTACTAACTAAGTCATGTGCATTGGTTTTGACTTCTACCGACAAATGCACTTACTGTAAACCGTTTTGGAAAATAGCCGTTTTGATGTGAGACCTTGACAATCATGGATAATGTGTCTCTTCACTAAAGCAAATTAACCATATCAGACCGAAAGCACCGCCATAAGTCAAGTAGTATGCACCTCTGCTGGGGAAGGAGTGTAAGCTTGATAAGTATATACAGTATATACACACACACACACACACACACACACACACACACACACACACACAGTACTGTGCAAACATTTTAGGCACTTGTGAAAAAATGCTGTAAAGTGAGGATGCTTTAAAAAAGAATGCCATGAATAGTTTTTTATTTCTCAATTAAAAACATAGAAAGTGCGGTAAACAGGAAAAACCTTAATGAAATCAATATTTGGTGTCACCCTTTGCCTTTAAAACATCACCATTCCTCCTAGGCACTCTTGTACAGTCTTTTAAGGCGGGTAGGTTGTTCCAAGCATCTTGGAGAACTTGCCACGGTTCTTCTGTGGATTTAGGCTGTATCAATTTCTTTTGTCTCTTTATGTAAACCCAGACTGACTCGATGACATTGAGATCAGGGCTCTGTGGGGGCCATACCATCGCAGGACTCCTTGGACTCCTCCTTCTTTTCGCTGAGGATAGTTCTTTGTGGCTCTGGTTGTATGTTTGAATTTGTTGTCACGCTACAGACATATTGACACCCTATTGCAGAAGGAATAAAATAATGTCTAAGATAAATGTTTTTTGAGAAACATCTAAAGTGCCTAAAACTTTTGCACAGTACTGTATATATATGCTGTATATATATATATATACACACACACACACACACACGCACACACGCATGCATACACACACACACATACATACACACACACATATAGTATATATATATATATATATATATATATATATATATATATACACATACAGTAGTAGCAGAGCCCGTAGGATCATGAAGGATCCTCATTACCCCAACAACGGACTGTTTCAGCTGCTGCGGTCAGGCAAGCGCCTCCACAGTCACACAGTGAGAACAGAAAGACTGAGACGGAGTTTTTTCCCCACAAGCCATAAGTTCTGTCAATGCTGACCTCACCAGGGGTCCTAACTGAGCCACACACTAGGCTCCACTACCTTCTGTACTATATGTAGCATACTGTACCGCATACTGTATCACTGTTCTGGGTTGTTCGTGATGCCGTATTGCTGCGCCGTACTGTTGTATACTGTGCTGTATTATCCCAATCACTACCTAACTTTATTCACATGCCACTTTAATGCA
Source organism: Zeus faber (assembly GCF_960531495.2). Taxonomy (NCBI): domain Eukaryota; kingdom Metazoa; phylum Chordata; class Actinopteri; order Zeiformes; family Zeidae; genus Zeus; species Zeus faber. Next base: position 32,844,985 of record NC_137190.1, on the reverse strand, counting down.
CATATCTGTATATACATAATTGTCTATTCCATATACATAAGCATATTCCCTCTATCTATTCCATTTTATTTCATTTTATTTTTAATTGTATTTTATTTTATTCTATATATTTTTATTTTATTCTATAAGTATTCGACTTACTGTATTACGTTTTAGGAGTCAGTTAGTTGGGCTATTAGAAATTTTTCCTCTGACAAATTGTGTGTTATCACCGGGTGCGTTGCATTACATTTCACTGCATATATGTATGAAAGTATGTATATGTAAGTGACTAATAAAAATCTTGAATCTTGAATCTTGAAGTATATTAATACATATACACACACATACACCGATCAGCCACAACATTAAGACCACTGACATGTGAAGTGAATAACATTGATCATGTTGTTCCAATGGCACCTGTCAAGCTGTGGGATATATTAGGCAGCAGGTGAACAGTCGGTTCTTGAAGTTGATGTGTTGGAAGCAGGAAAAATGGACAAGCGTAAGGATCTGAGCGACTTTGACAAAGGAAAAATTGTGATGGCTAGACGACTGGACTGGGTCAGAGCATCACTAAAACAGCAGGTCTTGTGAGGTGTCCCCAGTATGCAATATGCAAAATCTTCACCTGGTGTTCCACTTATTAACACAGAAGTAACAGCACTTTAGGAGGAGCTCAGGCTGTTCTAATACTATACGATAGCCATCACTTAAGCTGAAGGTACTGTACATGACAAAACATCAAACCCACATCTAATGGATAACTTTCCATTCAAAATAGAAAGGAGGACTAGAGATGAAAAACAAACAAACATCTTTATCTATTTGGGTCTTATTTTATTTAAATGTTGTTTTATTAATACTACTGTAATGACTAACTGCATTACGTTTTAGGAATCAGTTAGTTTCAGTTAGTTGCTCGGTAGTTATTAAGTTAGCTATTATGTCGGTTTAAAACTATTGTGCATAATCTCCGGGTGCGTTGCCAAGACATTTCACTGCATATATGTATGAACGTATGTATATGTATGTCACAAATAAACCTCTTGAAATCTTGAATCTTGAAATTTTAATTGAGAGATTTATATTATCTTATTTTTCTCTAAAATCAGAATCAATTGTGGCAAAAGTAGAAACTAGCGTGGACTTTTCACCAAAAATAACCGTGGAATGAGTGCACTCAACTATCATGAATTACGCCAAATTCAATAACCAAAATGTTTCATATCAGGACAATAAAGCTTAAATGTCACTATTACCAAATTGCATAATAGATCTGAGTAATAGTCTTATGCAATCAGAGCCATAATCTTAGCCACTAAGATGTTCAACTGAAGGTCAGAGTATTTGTCTGGTCATTAATGTCCTAATCACAACACCCTGTGCTTCTAGTTAATGCTTTTGTTAAGCTAAGGGATGTTTCAGGACATGGACGTTTCATTACATTTCACTGCATATATGTATGAAAGTATGTATATGTATGTGACAAATAAAAATCTTGAATCTTGAATGTGCATCAGAAAAGCATAAGAAAAAGGAGATTCAGGGTAAAACCATACGCAACAATCAACAGCTCAACACGTCATTTGTCAGTGAGAGCTGACCAGCTGCCCTCACCTCGTAGCCTTTCCTCTTCTTCAGCCTCTTCTTGTTGAGCTTCTTGCAGGCGTACAGTTTCCCGGTGGCCTTCGTTTGACACGCAGATACCTCCCCGAAACCGCCTTTGCCCAACACGCGAAAGTCCAGGAACCAGTCCTCTCCCATGGGCTGCATCTCCAGCCACTTCCACTGCAGGAACCTCTTCAGGTACATGCTCTCCAGGAAGAAGGTGTAGGGCACTTCCTTCAGGAAGTCCATCACGTTCTCCATGGTCTCGTTGAGGAGGTCGTCCCCGGCCTCCAGGTGTTTCTCTTTTACCTTGGTGATGCCATTCTCCGGCAGGAAGGGGCAGAAATATTTGACGCCGGGCTCCATGTAGCGGGATAATATATTGGCCGCCTTCTTGGCCCTGTCCTCGTCCTCGGCCATGTTGTAGGCCTCAATGTCCTTCCACAGACGGCACGTACCCCTGTACTCGTTGTTGGAGTCGAGGAATTCCTGGAAGAGGCGCTTCCCGATGGGCTGCTCCACGCAGACCGACTGGAAGCCCAAGTCCAGGGTCTCCCTGAGGCCCTCGCACACTGTGATGTGCGGCAGCTTGAGCCGGGCGTGGTACTTCTTGTCCCGGTTGGCCGCCGGGTTGGCGGTGCCGTCGAAGCTCCCTCGGGCTGAGATATAGGCAGAGTTGGCCACCACCGTTGTCAAGTCACCGATATCCATGGTGATACAGCGGAAAGGAAGAAGAGTTATGAAATGAATCAAAATAACCAGCTCTCCGGTGGCAACAGACTCAGTCAGGGGGAGGACTCTCCAGAACCCCAGACAGGACGGAAGATTTTCCAGGGAGTAGAAAGTACCGTTTGTCTGTCACACGCGCAAGACACGAGAGAGTGAGCTCTCAGCAAGGATATCGCAGAATTTGAGACTATAGGATCACACTCCAATACAGACTCTCTCACACACACACACACACACACACACACACACACACACACATCCATCTGACTCATCAACTTTCTCTAAGGGGCTTTGTCCGCTAACTCTATAAGACGTTATCCTGGGCTCATCCACGGGCACGCTGCCAAACAATAGAGCAGGGTACAACACTGAGGGAACGGAAAAGGGGAATTTCCTAAGTTGGAGGAGCAACGGGGGCGAGGCACACTGTCAAAATGTTCATACATGTTAATATGAATATGAACATACAACATCTCATGTTTGGAGGTTGAAAGCACTGGGCTTTTTCAGTTTCAGCCAATTCCTTGTGGACTGACATTGTATCTGGACTTTTCATGGGTGGCTCATTAATATTATGACTGATATCACACAAACTAACCTACTTGTTGCACTCCTGGTAAAGTTATACCAACTGCTCAAGGTGATTCTCTACATTTCAACCACAAGGGGTAAAGGACACTTGCACGGGGAAAGTTTTCCCTATTTCTACGTTGGCCAGGCCTTTGTTTTCCCCGTACACGAGCGACAGCAGCCTTATCGTGGCCATATAAATATGGTATGAAAGATAAGGCCTCAACCTCTGAGGTGCAGGGCCCACGGGCGAGATTCAACTTTTAAGGAGTAGGAGAAGGAGATCAAGGAGCAAGACAATAGCAAAAAGACATCAGCACCGGAGAGGAGAGGAAAGACGAGGGGAAAATAAACAAAAACTAATAAAAGCTTTAGTTTCTTTGGGACACGGTTAGTGAAAAGGAAAGGTGAGGTGCAGAGGAAGAGTACGTAAAATAACTGTGCTGTGGATCGTCGCGTGTTTCCAGCCTCATCATGGCCACCTTGAAGGAGAAGAGGACCTGTGGCCAGCGCTGCGAAGACTTTGGACACTTTGTCTGGAACTCAGACAATGGGACATTCATGGGCAGGACTCCAGAGAAATGGGGTAGGAATGGAATGAAAGGAAGTCTCACAAGACTTGATGTGGTATTTTAAATTACTGTCAGGGAGGAGTAGAGCTGTGTATTGGTACTCAATACCTTTAAGGTATCGACTGAAATAACCCAATACCAAGTAGTATCAAAACTGCTCCAGTCAAACGATCACTCACCGCAAGCGTTCTTTAGTTTAATGTGATGGGTGATTGGCTCACTACTGCAGCAGCAGCTACGGTAGAGTCTGAACACAGTATCCTTTAACAGTCTGTTAAAGGATAGGTTCAAAATGTTGTCTTTAAGTCTGTCTTAAAACAGCAGTCAGGCGTCCATGTGAACAGTGAAAGAGGTTTATCTCGCTGTAATCATTACCCCTGTACTGGCTATTTGTCTAAAATGACACTGCCCAAATACTTCGTTGTACAGTTTTGTACGGTTATTAATTAAATATTTCAATGATTTGAACACTTTCAAAATGTATTTGTGTTCAAATGAATTGGATGGGGAGGAGTGGTGGCATTTTATGCAGCTGAATGCTTCCTTTCACATGATGGGTACAGAGGAAAAAAAAGCTATTGAATGAAGTACTCTATTGGTATCGGTATCACTTTAAGGGTACTGGTACTGGTGTCGTAATTTTTTAAACAATACCCAGCCCGAGGGAGGAGGCAGGAATTATTGGATAAAGAAAGCCAACACGTGGGGACATTTTTTTTTGTTTTATTTTGAAGTGCTCAAGCACCCTTACCTACTAGCAGAATGTTACTTCTGAGGAAGGTAAACTTTGGGGCTATCGTCTCATGAGTCAATGAATTAACACCTATGAAAACAGGTTATCAATAAAAAATAGGCAACATTTTATATCATATATATGTCTTCATATCAACAAAATATTAAACAATTTCATGTTCATGGTTTCATGAAGATATTGTTGAAAATTGCTGGCTCATTAATTTCTAGATAAATAACTAACAAATTAATTGATTTATTAATTATTCAATTAATTTCTTAAATGTATTAATGAGTAGAGTAGAGATAGATATAGAGGTAGAGCAGAGCAGGTAAAGTAGTTACAGGATGGTAGAAGTAGAGCAGAGGTCGAGTAGAGGTAGGGGTATGCAGAGGTAGAGGTAGAGTAAGGTTAGAGGAAGGTACAGTAGAGGTAGTGGTAGAGTAGAGCCTAGTAGAGTTGAGGGAGGTAAGACTAGGGGAAGAGGGGTAGAGGTAGAGTAGGGTAAAGGTAGGGTAGAAGAGAAGAGGTAGGGATATGCAGAGGTAGTGGTAGAGTACAGTTAGAGGAAGGTAGAGTAGAGGTCGAGTAGAGGTAGGGGTATGTAGAGGTAGAGGTAGAGTAAAGTAAGAGCAAGGTAGAGGTAGAAGAGAGCCAAATAGAGTAGAGGGATGTAAGAGCAGAAGTAGAAGGGTTGATGTTGGGATATGCAGAGGTAGAGGTGGGAGTACAGTTAGAGAAAGGTACAGTAGAGGTCCAGTAGAGGGTAGAGGTAGAGTCGAGTAAAGGTAGGGTCGAGGTAGAGTAGAGGAAGATAGAGTAGAGATCCTTACTCCTCCCTTCTGTAGGAACACAGATATCTCTTCCTTTTTGAGTAAACCTGTTATTTTCCAGTTTAGGGATTTGACATTTGTATGTGCTGTACCAATGTAAAAAACTTGATTTCTTTTTTTCTTTTATTTTGACAAATAACTCGGGTCGCCGGGTCACATTCACATTTTGACAATGACTTCTTGGTTTGAGCAAAGCTGACTCAAAGCTGACTCCAGGGTACTTATGACCTAGGACTTTAAGGTCCATAAATGGATCTTTTCACAAGATGGAACAAAATGATCTTCAGAAATGCCTTTAGGCAGGCAGGCAGGCAGGCAGGCAGGCAGGCACACACACACACACACACAAGGGCATGTGAGCCCACATCTGTGTGTGTGCTTACACGTGAGCACCCGAGCGTATGACTTCTTCTTGTCCTTTGAATAACATTGGGGCGGCTGGTGCGGAGATAAGCAGAGGTGGAAGATAAGCTTGAGAGTGAGAGAGACGCCTCGACCTTGGTGATCTCGGTTAACTCAAACACAACTGCATTCATAACTTACATAAACTCTTCTCTTTGGCATTACTGCTTGTAAAGTACATCATGTGTAATTGTCCTGCCCCCCCCCACACACACACAGTGTACATCAGTCTGTACTACGCGGCGTTCTACGTGGTGATGACCGCTCTCTTCTCCCTGGCCATCTGGGTGCTTATGTACACATTGGACCCGTACGCCCCCGATTACCAAGACCAGCTCAAGTCGCCAGGTGAAACCAACCCCCCACGAAATATTAAGTGGATAAGGAAAGAATTATCTCGGCCCAGACCCTCATGTGTGTGTGTGTGTGTGTGTGTGGGTTTTGACGGGGCAAGGGGTGATGGTGTGGCCCGACACCTACGGGGAGGAGCAGGTTGAGATCACCTACAACATATCCGACAAGACCAGCTGGATGAAGATGTCCAAATGCCTCCAGGACTTCCTGCAACGTGAGTACCGTTTCAAATCGGGGGTCCCCCATTGAGCCACAGAAGAGGAGGCTTTAGGATAGAATTTTAACCCATATGTAAAATCTACAAACGTCTTGCTCTCAGCCTACAACGACACTCTGCAGCACGACTGTCACCACAACTGCACCAAAGGGAAGTACTTCATCCAGAATAGCTTTAACGCCCCCGGTCATACCAAGTGGTCGTGCCCCTTCCCGCAAAGCGCGCTCGGGCCTTGCTCAGGACTCGAGGACCCCACCTTCGGCTACAACTGCACCATGCCCTGCGTCATCATCAAGATGAACAGGGTACGCTAAGAGAGAAAGCAGAACTAAGGACCTTTCCATTTCACCCAGAAGGGAGGTTGTCTTTAGTGTTGGCCATGTTTGATCCAAGCATTAAAAAAACAATAATAATCAAAAGAAAACAAAGAGTGAGGCGCCTCAACTGAATGCTGTCTTTTCAGATTATTAACTTCCTGCCCTCTAACCAAACTGACCAACCCCTACATGTCAACTGCACCGTGCTGGTGAGTAACGCATACTGGATTAAGAAGTATAATAAGCAACAACTTGTGCGGTTTGTATAAAATTATGCGCGGATACATTCTCTGTGGGTGTGTGTGTGTGTGTGTGTGTGTGTGTGTGTGTGTGTGTGTGTGTGTGTGTGTGTGTGTGTGTGTGTGTCTAGGACGGACAAGAAAATGTGGAAAAGATGGAATATTTCCCCGAAAAGGGAATTCTAGATCGATCCTACTTCCCATACTATGGCAGACTGGCCCAGGTAAGTAGGCGTCGACACGGCGAACACAATTAAGGACAGAAAGGCACTGAATAACTTTGTTAGATATCTGCTCATTTAATACTTCAGAACGTCTTCCAATATGGATGAAATACGTCAGCCCACGGACGGGCCATCGGAAACTGGTTTGAAGTCAGCTACAAATACCCTCCGCCTGGTTAACCGTCTTCAAACCCCTCCCCTTTTCTCCCGTTTGTGAAGCCCAAGTACGTCAACCCTCTGGTGGCCGTGCGCTTCAGCCTGGTTGAAAAGAAAACGGCCAAGATCCAGTGCAGGGTGGTCTCTGAGAAGATCAGCTATGAAAACTTCCACGACCCCTATGAGGGAAAAGTTGTCTTCTTCCTCAAGGCTTTGAAATGATGCAAATACTGTTCAATCAGGAGAACAGCAACCCTGCCAGTACTGAACCAGTGTTACGACATCTAGAGTTCATACGGAGTGAGGGGGGGTGCTCTAATAACACTTTCTTCTGAGAACCTGTGGTGATTCAATCCATTACTTTATCAGTGTAGACGTAGAAGCTTTTTAGGGTCAATAGAACATAGTGTGTTATGTGGGATGTTAGCCTCTATATTATTTCAGATGTTTGTATTATGAATACTCTCCAATACCAATACCCTTTTTTAGCCTTGTATGTGATAGTTTTATAGGACTGGACCGAATCAGATTTTGGCAATAACCAAATATCACACAGAATCGACGTTCCCCATGTTTAAAGACTACCTTTGTGCCGTGAATTCAAATGTAAGAATAATGATGATAATACAATGGAGTGGATGAATATTTACATTTAGGATGCATAGAACTATCAACGTCGATTTCGATTTTTCAAGCCCCGACGAGTAAATCATGTGATCATTTGTTGGTTTTCCTTAAATAAAATTAATATTAAAAACAGTGATCCTATGATTACATCCTTTCCTTGATTACATTGTACCCTGTAAGCACAAATACAAAAAAAGTGCATAGAGCAAGACTGATGAGGGAGAGAGAGAGAGAGAGAGAGAGAGAGAGAGAGGTGTAGAAAGAAGGCTCTAGTGTTGTTGTAATGGGAAGAGGAGTGAGTGGAATGCTGCGAACGTGAACATATGAAAGACAGATCACCAGACAGTAACTCTTGTACACCACGTGCCACGTATGACACTATGGTCTTATTGAATTCGCTGTTTGGCTACACCTGTGCCAACGGAAGAGACAAGGAACAGGGAGTTGCGCTGCTTCCTACTGGCAAGATACCGTACCTAACACTACATGTTGAATGTGCCGCTGCAATTGCAAAAAGTAGTTATTGATGAGGTATTACTATTACTCAAAACATGTTCAATGTAACGCGTTTGAGTAGAAGTGTCCTGTTGCAGCAGAGTGGTAAGTTTCTCGACAGCCAAGTGTTGCCATTGTATGTGTGTTGCTGTTGTGTATATGTGCTACATTATATGAACGGGACCCACATTTGATTAAGGCCTGGGTTTAAAAATAGCAAACCGATCCTTCAAAAGCAGGCTCCTCCTTCCAAAATGGCTATAGGCATGTAATAGCTGCCCAATGGACAACTTGGCACCTTTGGGGAAGCAACTGGAAAGGAAGCTCAATGAGGAAATGACCTACTAGGCAGTACAGTTCATTTAGTTTTACTAAAATATATATATTTTTTAAACAAGAAAGTTTCTTTCCACCATTGCTAAGAGGATGACAAGGCTGAAGAGGTTCCTATTAATCCTGCTGACGGCAAGGTTGGTGGGTTATCAGCTTATGCGGGAGACATGATGTGGATACAGACACACACACACACACACACACACTGGCCCTGATCACAAGTGGACAGCCCTAAGTACTTCTGTTCCCACCTGGCATTAGAATAGACTCCACATGCGTCTTGAGTTACCACTTGTGATCGGATCTCACTTCCTTGCTCCATATGCAAATAAACAGGTACATCACTTACATTTGCAAAGACCAAATGCGATGACCTTGGCGCGCAGGTTCAAATCAAAACAATAGAGACGGAAATTTTGATGCCGTGTGTACCGTATGCAGCGCAGGGTTCAGGCTGAACAGATTCATTTAGTTTCTTGATTTTCTTACTTGTTTGGAAAATTAACAACACGAACATAACTCAGAGAATTGGAGTGGAGATTTTTCTCCTCTAGACAGCCGTGCGCCGTACACGCCACGCCAGTCTTCCTGTGTTTTTATTTTAGATGTATTTGTTTTTTCATCTTGTTTCCTATTTCCTTCCTTCCTACAGCCCAGATCTCCCCAAAGTGTCCTTGATGCATCTTGGGTGCGTTTGCACCCGTACTTAGAGATGTCCAATTGTGATTGGATCACCCAACCGGCATGTACTGTAAATGCCAGGTGTAAACAGGGGCACTGTCACTGAAATACACGCTTCTAAGAACACGTGTTACCTCCTCTGCTGGTGGCCTTGGCCAAGGAGGGATCGTGTTCATTTGGAGATCTTGGACGTCATGAATTGAAACATGTGCCAACCTACGTTTGAATCAGCTCATATAAGCTCTGTTTACACCGGGCATTAACATGCGTCTCCACATGTCTCGAGTAACCGCCTGTGATCAAATCTCACTTCCCCGCTCCATATGCAAATCAGATTTATTTTGTTTCCTTAGTTTCTTACTTTTACGGAAAATGAGAAAACGTAAACTGAACCCAAAGAATTGGAGTGGAGTTTTTTTTCCTCCTCCAGACAACGGTGTGCCGTGCGTGCCACGCCGGTTTTCCTGTGTTTTTATTTTATCTCTATTTGTTTTCATTAGTTTCTACTTGTATGAAACATTTTTTTTTTTTTTTTAATGTTCCAATCAGTGCGTAATGGATAGGGAGCGATCTCAGGTCCACAGCGTGTTTTGGTTCCCGTGCCTCCAGCCAAAACAAATAAAAACAGTGTTTTTAGAGTGACTGTCCCAATCACTGTGTAATGGAATGAACGCTTAACCTGTTATTTCTGTTGCTATGGCACTTAATTTAGAAAAAAACTGGATGTTTTTGTGTAAATACTTGAGGCCTTGAGTGCGTACTACGCAGAGGACGTCAATGTGGCCCAGATCACCTCCTAATGTGCCCTCAAAGTGGTCTGGGTGCGTTTACACCTGGCCTTAGAGCTGTCCTCTGCACATTTTTGTATTTTTAGTATTTTTAGTGCTTATAGAGCTTATTGGGTATAATCACCGGGTGTCATGACATTTCACTGCATATATATATGACCTCTTGAACTGTGACAGGATCACCAAAGACGCATGTAAATGCCAGGTGTAAACAGGATCTAAGATCCCATCTGTGTTTCTCAGTTTCTCCATCAAAGCCATATTATGTGAAAAGAAATTGGTTTAAACCCAGGGACCTCTGCCTCTGAAGTTCCCAATTGGGCCACATCCAGTGAGGTACTACATGGGGACTTGACTGAAGGGAGAACAGTCTTTTTTGGATGAAACAATACCCTCTAGTGGAAGGCCTCAACTGACCCAGAGAGCCGAAGACGTCCAACCGTGAGATTGAGAGTTGTTTAAGATGATTTTTTCCCCCATACTTTCTTTTTCTCGACTTTTTTGCATCATTTAAAAGAGTAGAATCAGAGCTTCCAAACAAGCTGTCACTTGTGCAAGTCAAGCAAATATTTTCTAAAGCTATGACTTGTTAATGACAAGAGTGTGGCAAACTGTGTTCCTGAGATAATCGCCTTGAAAGTTTTGCCCAGACTTGGCTTCATTCACCTAGCTCCCAGAATGCAAATGGAGTAGCCAAAGCCACATGGCTGCTTAACATACTGCGGAATGGGCCAATCACTGCTTTGTTCTTGTGTTTTGAGGGAACGTTGAACGTATTTATGTTTTGAAAAAAGCTTTTACAGCAAGAATATACATGTTTTAGAAAAGTGAATTCATTTTGAAATCCGCTGTTTGAAATGTTCTCCAAGTCCAGGGTAATATCAGATTCAGCACACATGACTGTGTGGCCAGGTCCAGCTCCACACCATCATCGAGTTTGCTGACGACACCGTTGTTGTGGGCCTGATCCTCAGGCAGCTGAGGAAATTCCGGGTCTTGGTGAGGATCCTCAAGTCCTTCTACCGTGGAGCAGTGGAGAGCATCCTGACAGGCAACATCACTGCCTGGTTTGGGAAGTGTACTGCCCAGGACAGGCGGGCCCTGCAGAGGGTGGTGCGTTCAGCTGAACGTACCACTGTAACTACCCTCCCCTCCCTGCAGGATTTATACACCAGGAGGTGGAGTAGCAGAGCCCGTAGGATCATGAAGGATCCTCATCACCCCAACAACGGACTGTTCCAGCTGCTACGGTCATGCAAGCGCCTCCGCAGTCACACAGTGAGAACAGAGAGACTGAGTTTTTTCCCCACAAGCCATTAGAACTGTCAATGCTGACCTCACCAGGGGTCCTCACTGAGCCACACACATAGGCTCCACTACCTACTGTACTATGTGTAGCATACTGTACCGCATACTGTGTCACTGTTCTGGGTTGTTCGTGATGCCGTATTGCTGCGCCGTACTGTTGTATACTGTGCTGTATTATCCCACAAACACTACCTCACTCTATTCACATGCCAATTTAATGCACATATCTGTATATACATAATTGCCTATTCCATATACATAAGCATATTCCCTCTATCTATTCCATTTTACTTTATTTTATTCTATATATTTTTATTTTATTCTACAAGTATTCAACTTACTGTTATGTTTTAGGGAATCTGTTAGTTAGTCAATTAGAAAGAAATCCTTCCCTAGGACATATTGTGTGTTATCACCAGGTGCGTTGCATTACATTTCACTGCATATATGTATGAAAGTATGTATATGTATGTGACCAATAAACCTCTTGAACTTGAGCCTTGTCTTGTTTACGGAAGTGACGGTGATGTCAGTGACACTGCCCCTCCACAACGTTGTGTAATCTAACGGGAATATTTAACGCCACGGTTTAACATTTTTCTACTATTTATAAATCCAAATCGGTTTTGAAAATACTTTGATTAAAAAAAAAACCCCACAAAGGAACACGAATCTGGAAAAATCTAATTTTCCTTCTCTAAAGGTTTTTACAACTTGGCTGCTCCTGGCGGTTTTAGAAATGCACAAGATGGTGAGTTTTGTTGTGGTGGGTCACATATGTGTTGGCTCAATTTATTAAATGTTTTGAGTGTCTGTGACTGTGTTTATTGACAATAGGCTAAGCATTACAACTTTATTATGATGGAAAAACAGGGGTATTGATGTGTTTTGTTAGGCACACGTTTTAACCAGTGCCAAGCCAAGATGCCTTCTAAAAAATGTATTATTCCCCATGCAAGTAATCGATTTGGAATCGAGGACATAATGCGATCACTCCCTAGTACGGACAGGACGTACCTGATTTGAAAGGCTGCATTTTAAACATTTTGTTGTTTAAAAAAAACAAACATTTTTACACAGATGTTCTACATATTTTTGCCAAGTGAAAAGCATTAACGTTCAAATACGAACTGTACTCCATCATTCCACCCTATAATCATTTAGGCAGTTTGTTTCTCAACAAATCAGAAAAGACAGCGTGCAAAAGCGACTGATTGTGGATACTTTTTTGTCGTTACTGTATACTGTATTTTTTTAATTGTATTTATTTATTTTTACACAATCAAAGGTGAGCGTTGGAAAAACATTTTTCAGACAAAATGATTCAACATGGAGGTTACATACAATGACATGTAAAAAACAAAAAAAAAAAAAACATTGAAAGTACTGGGTGCCTTTGGAGTTCTTTTCTCCCACATAAAGATCCGAAAAAGGTCATTTCGAGACAGTGAAAAGAGCACATTTTGACGTAAACTGCGCAAAATCCCCTCCACGAAAACAACCGCCACAGCTCCTGTTCTAATCTACGCAGTGTTTCTATTTGAAATGGTTGATCATTTTCACTCCCAGCCCTCGATGCTGCTTGTGTACCAGAGTTTCTCTGGATCTAGAAGATACTAGAGAACTTTCTAGATCCTCTAGTATCTTCTAGTCTAGTACCCAGAGAGCGCTAGGACTTAGAATAAACACGTCCAAAGCAGGAATCTGGGAACTTCCCATGACAGTAGATCATCACAACTTATTTAATAGAAAATGCCTATATACTGTATGTATGTATATATTTATATACTATATACACACAGAGACACATATACCTATATACACAGCAAGGAATGCTATACATTACAGTCTCCGATAAGACAATATATTTGCTAAGAATATGGATTTGTCTTTCTCGAGCGTCAGAGGTGTGTTTGTCCAACTGATAACCCGTGGCGGAAATATAATTCAACAGATGCTGGGATCCACAGAACATGTTTTACGACAACAGAAAGTCGAGTCCTTAATCTTCAGAGCAAGAAGTGAAGCCATCGGCGGGAAATCCTGGGGATTTAGTCGGACGGGGGTGTATACGTATGGCTATTTGAAGACCATTTTCAGCGTCGAGAGAGAATTCTGTAAAGGAATGAAGCGCAGACAATCGAAATCCGTCCATTGTCTACCTCTCATCCTGAATTGACGCTGGGGTGTTTCATTTCGTCCGTAGCAGCAGTTTGGGCCAAGCGGAGCCGCCTCCGGTCAGGTGAGCGTCTTGCGTTCAGTCCGCGGGGCCCAGCGGTGCGTGGTCAATCTCCACAGCAGGGGGGCGAGGAGGAGACTCAGCGTGGTGACGCTGAGAACCAGAAGGTAGACCTGCAGCGGGGAGGGAGCAGGAAGTCACCACCAGAAATGAGGAGACAGGAAGGAGCATCTAGGGTCTGGTCTGGTCGAACTGACTTTTTGCACAATGTTTGATATTGTGAAGCATTAACAATAGATTTACATTAGAAAGAAAGAAAGAAAGAAACACCACCAAATTCAATAGAAAGTAAAAGAAAATCAAACATTATATATATAAATACACATACAATACATGTATACTATATAGAATTTACTATAAGAGTACAAGTAATTGTTTCAATGTAAATTGATCTTTTATGTCTAGGTATTCTATGCAAAATAAGTTTTGGATCTGGAACAAACAGTAAAAGTTGAAGGTTTAGCATAATAGTTTGAAGGCTAGCATTCCAGATTTTTGAACTATTTATGTTTTTTGACATTGGACATTCATTTTTATATAGTAGCACTATTTTCTTTTTTTTTTTTTTGGACCACAACCATACATGAAAAAAACAGGTGATTTTAGGATCAAATGTTTAAAACTTGTCAAAACTGTACAAAAAAAAGTGCTTAATGATGAGTATTATTGTTAAAGCTGTCAAACAATAACAACAATTAATCGTAATTAATCCCATGACAGTGGGGCGATTAATTGCAATTTTGAAATGTACAAAAATTTGACGCTAAAAAAGATTTTTCTATTAAACAGCAAGCGCAGTGAGATATAGCTACACTATGATTTGGTTATTGAGAATAAAAACAAAAAATAATCTTCTCTATTAAACAAGCTAGTATTGCTAGTGAGCGCGTCAGGCAGGAAAAAGTGGTTTTCATCACTGGTTGCCAGGGTAGTGGCTAAATCATGACGTTTCATCCCTTTTGAGAAAAGAAAATAAGGGGGAAAACGGAAAAGGAATATTGACCGGACAAGGTTTCTGAGGGCCCACAGGTCGGGTTTAAGGAGGGAGACGGAGACAGAACGACAGTGAGATGCCCAAGTAATGGGCTTTTAATTGAAACGTATTTAAAAAAAATAAATAAATTAAAAAAAAAAGGTTCGCTGGCCAAACAGAAATAGAAAAAACAATAACTCTTGGAGCGTGGTTTGTCGGGTCCCGCGCACCCTCTCCTCACTGAAAGAGAACACATCACGTGCAACATCGCCCCTGCCGAGTCAGGCCGGTGCAGGTGCGCCGTCACGGGAAAGAGCCAGAGCTGGGTCCCGCTGAGCGACTCTTGACCACGCCCTCTCGTCTGTCACAGTCATCATTGCAAAGTTTAGCTTTTCGCTCGATGCTATTGCATCGCTAAGCGCCTTGCGTGTTTGGAGGAACGTGACAGGCGCTTAGAGGCCTTCTACAATGAGAGCAAGTTGATAGTTGGAAACAACAACCATGCAGGGCAGCCCTGTAGCTGGATACCTGACTTAAAGACTTGACTAAAGCGTATTTAGCCAACCTAGCTTACTGTCACTGACCTCTCTGGAGATGATGCCGGCCCGCCGGGCGCGGCTGCCCAGGACGAAGGAGAACTCACTGACCTGCGCCAGGCCAGCCGACACCACCCATCGGATGTGCCGGGAGCCGGGCGGCAAGATGGCCGACAGCACCAGCACGGCCATCAAGAACTGTGAGCGCATGAGGAAGGCCGTGAGAGGGAGGGCGGCGAATTCAGGTACACGGAATGAAAAGGTATTACAGGAAGTTCATACCTTCATTATGACCAGGGTCAGTGTCAGAACTACCAGAATGGTCAGCTCGTACAATACGAAGGTAGGGAACACGTGAAGACCTGCGTGATCGCACAAAATACAGGAAAGGTCTTTGTGAGTGGCTAGAAAATGTATTTTTGCACTTTAATTTCGCCACTAAAATACCAACGCTCACCAATAGAGGCAAAGAAAATGATGGCGAGGAAATCTCTGATGGGCTCAATGCAGCCCATGACCTCGGCCGTCACCATGTGACCCTGGGAGGAGAGCAAAGCCCCGGCCAGGAAGCAGCCCAGCTCCATGGAAACGTCCAAGAAGTCCGTCACCTAAACAAAAGCCAGGATCCAAAACATTACACACCAGGCCACCCTGGTGAGTTCAAATACACGGTCTGGTGTTGGCTTTTAATAAACAGGTTTCGTTATTTACTGAGAGCAGTAATTAAAGAACAATAATTCAAGAGAATCATTCGCTGAGGAATGATCGTGATCCTTCATGGTTCAAAATTGATGACCTAATAATACTGTATGTGTAAAATATCTACCTGTTTTTATTCAATGCATTTTGCTTGTTTGCTTTTTCACTATTTGATGGCCTTCTATTAATGTAAGGAACTCTGAGTTGCATGTTATGTTTGAAAGGGGATATACAAATAAAGGGTGGTGGTATTTCATTTTTATAGTGATTGTTAGATTATGGTCACGTAAACTAAGGCTATAAGGACAGAACTTTATGGCCTTTAAAGCTTTTACCGAAAAAGAATGACCCTTTTCTGTGACCAAAAGGTTATGCTGCTATAGTGAATGCGAGTCTGAGTAATATATATATATATATTTATATAAAACAAAGCAATAGCATGCTGAACAATGTAGTTAAAAAAAAAAAATAACAACAAATAATGTAAAAAATGAAAAAACCTGGGGCTGACAAACGATTAAAATAGTCAATCGCGATTAATCGCAAATTCTGGCCGTTTGGCTGTTCAATACAAATATTAGACTATTCGGGGGGGGGGCAGTGGCGGCGGGCCGGGCCGGCTTGGGGGGCGCACAGAGGGAGCGATTGGGGCGCATTTTGCGCACCTGTCCCCCTCTCCAACGTAACCGACTATGCGCGCTAGCAATATTCACACTAGTGATGCGGGCGATGGGGTGCCCGCGATCGTGGCGTCAAAACAGTGCGTTTTTATTTTAGGTGTAGGTTCTTATATTTTACGTCTGCTTATGGAACGAAACAAAGTGCGTATGGAACGGTTGAACAAAAATATGCGTAAAGGGCACACTTTCTCTGTGACTCTCTCTACAATCACCCCCACTCCATTTGTTATGCGCAGACAAATAATCCTAACAAGTGTACGAGTCGTGCCCTGTTGCTCCGTGCCCCGTTCCCACACTGTCTTTCGTTGGTTTATTTAGGGGAACGGGACACGGCGATCTGGGCGCACAGAGATCCATGTTCGCGTCCGTATCCAGAGGCGGACGATTCACACATATATTTATGATTCCACTTATTTATAATTCATCATTGAAATCCTAAATGTGCATTCTGTATGCTATCTGTTTTATCCTGTTATTGTAATGCACACTGACTGACAAAATTATTAAAAAAATAAATGAAAACAAAACTGCTCAACTTGAGGAATCTCAGTCGACTGAAGGATTTCTGACTGATGTTTCAACTCGACGACAGGGGGCAGCCCTAAAGTTTCCATCTTCAATTATGTTAAAAGTCTGATTTTGATAGCTATGGCAATTTTCCGCTTATTTTGAGTATTCTCTGCAGACTCAGCGTGGTACATACACCTGTATGAATTGGCCAGGGGTGTGTGTGCGTACGTGCATGCAAGTGAAAGACGGAAAGAAAGCATGTTGTATTGTCATGGATATATCAGAAGGCCCATCTGTGTTGATGACCCCTTATACATCACTCTTTCAACTACAGATACATGACTATAAAGAACACACACACCCACAAAGAGATCAGACAGCGAGGATTTCATCCCAAGGATCCCCCCCTCAAAAAAAAGTCCTACGGTGATAACAGAGCGTGCGTTAATGCGTCAAATAATGCAGTGGCCTTAAAACAAATCTGCATTTACACGCTATTATTGCTTTAACTTTGCCAGCCCTAGAAAAAGGGACAACAAAAAACAGATCTTCAAAGACAAATGCGTGGGATATCCCTTTCACTCCTCGGTGTCATGTTTTGCATGTTTTCACAGGAAGCCCAGTAGGGGGAGACGGAGCGAAACTAAATTTAACATCCATAAAGGGGATATCAACTGCGCTAGCCCGGCCAAGCTTACCGTCAGCATGAAGAAGACGAAAGCCGTGGTTCCCAAAACCAGGATCTCCTTGTTGCCTTTGCCCTCTGCGTGCAGCTTCTTGTAGTACGGGCCGATCAGGAGCGACTTCAACAGCAGGCACAGCAGCAGCACGGCCACCAGGGAGACAAGGACCTGGGCCAGGAGGAAAAGAACCCGCACGCCCCCGAACAGGAGGCTGTGGAGATTCATCAATGAGTGATCAATGAGTGATGTTGACTTGACTATTCATCCGGTTTTTAAGATGAATCGATATTTACGTAGCATTCTTAAAGGGGAAATATTATGAAAAACTCACTTTTTCATGTGCTTGTGCACATACATTTGGGTCTCTGATGGGCCTACTTACACACAAACTGTGAAATAAGACAACCCAGTCAGTTTTTTGTGTGTTCCCTATTTCAGAAAACATGTGATTCTGCAAGCCGTTCATATTTGCCTCTCCTTCCTACGTCAAGTGGAGACTCATTAGAATGAGGCCGCCCTCCCATCTGAGTAACTCCACCCACGGCTTGAGAAATACTTTTGCAAAGGTGCACCATTTTTTCTGCGCATGCGCCGGACACGCTACTATTATGTCAAAGCTAAGAGCTAAGCATGGGAACTGCTCTGTTTTTGGCTGCACAAATCTTTTAAAAGAAAGAGGAATCAATACTTACTGCCCGTGACAAAGCTGCAGACGAGGGAAATGTAAGTATTTAAAAAATAATTGTGCTGTGTGCTTTTGAGGCATACCTGTCAACCCTCCCGTTTTTACTGGGATTCTCTCAGATTTTACCCTTCTCTCCTGCTTACATTTCGGGAGTCCTTGTCTTAAATTGCCCCCCCCCCCAAAAGACCCCGAGAACGATAAGTAGAGAAACTGGATGCTGTATCTCTGCAGACGAGCAGCCATGATGCGTGCTATGAGTTGGTTCTGGATGTGCTGTGTCATACAACGATGACGCAGTGAGGCAGTGACGCTTCTCTGTGGTCAATCAGTCGTCTGCAATGTGTTCACGTGACCTTAACAGGGGTGCAAAAAAACACTGGCTTTTCGTAACTCCTTCCACAAATTCAACCTGATGTGGATGAGACTTGGATGACAGCTTGGCTGAACTGCCCCTTATACAACTATCTATTGTTCATGTCCAGTTTTCTGAGCGCCAGACACTTCGACCACCATTTTGTTCTGAACAGCACCTTCGGGCTGGACCCCAAAAAATTTTAAGGAAAAAACATTTTGATATTGAATGACAATGTTAATTGTTATATCAGTTGTCGAAATTGGCACCTAATGCCAAATTCAGACTACATGATTCTGGCCTGTTTCTCCCCTCGCCGACAGGTTTTTGGAGATCACCGAGCAAAGTCCCAGATCAGAGGAAAATCATAGTGAGCTCGTCCCGTGAGCGACGAGCGTGTGGTGTGAACTGCTCACAACATGGTCTCACTGCTCACTGAGAACTCACTGATGGCTGAGATATCAAGCAGCGAGAAACATACAGCATACCTATTTGACTTTTCATCTCTAGGTTTTTAATATATATATATATATATATATATATATATATATATATATATATATATATATATATATATATATATATATATATATATATATATATATATATATATTCTTATTTAAATTCTGCTTTTATTCGTTATTTTTGCAGTGATTAAGAATATAATAAAAAAATAATCCTGTCTCGCTCATGGTACCGCGTCCTTTCCGGAGTCAATTCTTGCGTGTGTTTTCATGACAAAATGTAGTTTGGAGACCCGAGAGAATCGTCAGTATTCCTTCTAGTGAAAGATGTTGTAATGTGTGAGCCCCTGTCGCTGATCAGACTGCAAGATTTACGATCAAAAGACAGAAAGTTGTATAGCGTGCCCATGTCATAAGAGTCATGATTGCAATGTTAAGAGACCATTAAAACACAGAGAGAACAAGAAATCTACTTTGAACACGTTGATGGTGATCAAAAGTGTGATATCAGACCACAACTCTAGTATCCAAAGAAAACTCCCTCAAATATATGATATCATCACTCATGTTATGACGTGTTAATGTCATGGTGGTAACAGCACCGATACGTGAGAAAAACTAAAACAGCACTGCGTGAGAGGACAAACTGACCTGTCCAAGGCTCCGCTCTGAGCCTGGATCAGCGTGGGCATGACGGCGATGAAGAGCCCCAGCTGAACGTCCTGCATCACCAGCATCCCAAGGAGAACGCTGCTGTAGTCTAGCTCACCTGCGAGCAATAGACAGACAGACAGACAGACAGATAGACAAGATAAGATACATTGGATAGATAGGAAGGATAGACAGACTTTTCTAAGTATTGGATATTACACTGACCGTCCTTCTCCCCTCGGCTGCCCCCTGCCAGGAAGCGGGACACCAAGGGGGTGCTGGACAGGGAGAGGCAGCTGGAGATGAAGACCGTCTGGGTGGGTCGAATCCACAGGACCTGCCCCCACAACAGGCCGGCCCCGACCATCAGCAGACTCAGGTAGCAGGAGCCCTGAACCGACGTCTTCCAAACCTACGCACGTGGACAAGCAAAGAAATGTAAGGGACGTTGAGGTAGTAAATGTAAACGTTAACCCTGAAACAACAAGACGATGAGCAAGGGAAGGTAGGCTACCTCAAGCTGCACGGTGGGAAATTCTGTCATTGCAGACACAAAAATGGGTATTACAACATAGTATACCTCCTTTCGCCATCATCAGTGGTTAAAAAATGGGTACTTAGACCAGATTGGCAATCCAAAAAAAAACATAGTTGTCTTGCCGGGAAACGCGGACCCCGCCACCATAATGGTAAAGGAGCAAATACATACATACAATTCACATTAAGGCTGATTTTTAAATAAAATATGCCAGCAAAATAAATACAAGATACGTTTCAAATCTAGGATTTTTTAAAACAAAATAATCGTACTTAATTCACAAACATATCAATAACGTTATAACTGATATCGTCGATGCCCTTCAAGGTAAGAAAACTGGAGAAGGAAGGAGATGATGGAGGACATTTTGGATTATTAGCGGAGCTTGACGTACCTTGCGAAGGCGGTCAGGGGAAAATTCCAACCCCACAACAAACAGGGTGAAGAAGACGCCCAGCTCCCCCAGCGTCTCCACCTGAACCATAGACTGACAAAAAAGGGTTTTACTTTATAAATAATGTGAAGAATGTCAAGTTCAAGCTGGATCGGCAAGAGCTAAAAACATCGCACTCTTGTTTTAATATTGCAATAATTTGCTCAGTATGTTAATTTATTAGGTTAGAAGTGTATGTTTTGGGTTTGTTTCCAACATTTTGTTCACTGTTTTAGGCTTATATTTACTGTCAGGTTTATTGTAAATCAATAGTTCTATCCTAAGTGAATCTTTCTGCTTAACTGTTTATTTCAAAAGTGATTGTATAGGACCATATATATTTAATTTTTGGACTATTTAAGGTCTTTTTCATAATTATATTTTATTTTTTATTGTTTTTCTGTTATATTGAGGTTATAGCTGTTGTTCATCATTATGCTTAGTGTATATTGCCATACTTATATTGTGTAGAGTTAACAAGGGTCCCGAAATAAGGTTTATTGTATATTTTTCCTTACACAGTGGTACCTCGACTTACGACTGTAATTCGTTCTATAAGAACGGTCGTATGTTAAAACAGTCGTATGTCGAAGCAATTTTTCCCATATAAATTATGAAATCATGAAGGGTGAAAATAAACAAAATACACAGCACAAATACAGTAAAGATGAAAAAAATATGTATAAGCCACGAACCAAATGCACACACGATGTTGGTCGCCCGCTGACTGACTGCTGACTGGCCGCCGACGCACCAACTGCACATTTCCAGGGTCGTATCTTGGAGCAGTCGGTCCCAAGTCAATATAAATTTTCGCGACTATCGCTGCTCGTATCTTGAATTAGTCGTAAGTAGATGCAGTCGTAAGTCGAGCTACCACTGTATTACCATTTTCTTTTTTATATTTGTATTGTATTGCTTTATTTATTTTTTTCCCTGTGTGAGCTGTTGAGACAATTGCAATTTCCCTTTGGGGATGAATAAAGTATTGATTCATCCATCAATCGATCTAGCCTTCCTGCTAGCTCCCGGATGGTAAGCCATGTTTCACTCACAGACTCATTCTTACACACACACACACACACACACACACACACACACACACACACACACACACACACACACACACACACACACACACACACACACACACACACACACACACACACCTTGATGCTGTTGAGGCCAGAGGGCCCCAGTAGAACACCACAGATGATGTATCCAAACATGGGGGGTAGACCAAACAGAGCGCATATCCACCCACAGGGCAGGGACAGCATCACCACTGTCACCAAGTCCTGGGTGCAGAGGCCACAAGGTTAGCATAAATATCCAGATGACAAACAACTAGAGACTGAGGGCCAGTGGAGGAAGGCTTTTAGGTGAGGTTTCGATAACAAGCTAAGCAACAACATCATATTCAGACGCCTTGATATCATCCCGGAACAAACATTTTGTCAGTCAGAATTCAAAGTACGTAAGTATAAGTACTGTAATTATAATTGCAAAAAAATTACTGAATTAAAATGTCAGTGACTGTTGTTACCATCTAATTGGTTTAGCCTGATGTACTGTAATATGATCAACATCGTTAAACAGGGCCGGCCGCCGGCTTAAACACTATGTGGTTGTTTAGGGCAACAACTGCTGGGAGGGCAACATGATCAGTGTGGGGGGGCCTAAGATGTCCTTAGTGAACAAAACCCGTGCTTAGGGCCTCATAATTCCACGGACCGGCCCTGTTGGTAAAAGAGAGTTTACTGCAACAGTCATCATGCATGCCTGTATGAATGAAAATATGTATTTCCTATTTGTTTGGATGGTGTTTAATTTATACCAAGAACCTACATGGATGACTTTTACTAATTATAATGTAGTTATCAAGTTCAAGTGATATAATTATAATGACAACAATTTAAAATTGGGACATTCTACGTTCACTATGGGACAGTTCCAATAGTTTTTTGGGCGACGGTTCTGGGACAATGGTGGAAAAAAGTTTGTCTCAAGCCCTGATAAAGGTTTCTTCAAATTGAGTGATTGTCTCATGAGGTACTTATCATACAATCTTTTTTATTTATTTTTAATTTTTATTTTTTTTAATCATCATTAACGTAGACTATAAAATTGTGTTCAGTGGGTATGTGGAGACAAAGGGACCTTGATGAAGTGGTGGTCAGCCCTCGGCATGGTGGAGTCTCTTGGCTTGGTCAGGATGTACTGGTTGTTCTGGGAGTCGATGAGCATGCTCAGTCCCAGGTCGTCCTCCACCTCCCTCCGTCGCGACAAGTTCTTTCTGTTGCCCCCGTCCTCCTCGTCCTCCTCCACCCTCAGCACCGCCTCCACGTTCACTCCCTTCATCTGGTTGGAAAAACACGCAATTTCGGAATGTATAAGGATGCACCAATTTATCGGCCGTACTTTAGTATCGGCCGACATTCGCCTTGTTGACTGCCATTGGCAGATAAGATGAAATTCACCGACAGGAGTGGCCGATGTTTATCTGTTGGGCCGTAGTTTTGCGCCGGCTAAATGTCGTCGGTTATTTGCGGTCTGATGCCACATTCACATGGAAGGGAACAGAATAATGGCACTTTCTGAACGGCACAGGGGAAGCGGGGGGGTGGGGGGGGGGGGTGGGGTGGCAACACAAAACAAGCGCGACGACATGTTGCTATGGTGATGTACAAGTACTGCAATAAAATATATGAAACAAAATTATTTTGTTTCTGTTATTATATCTCAGAATTTATACAAGTAATAACCTGGAGCTGTAACTTCATCACTGGACTAACCGTGCCACACGAGACCACCACGTCCAAATCCTCCATCTGCTTCATCGCTACAGTGCCAAACAGCCTTAATGCAATTCATAAATAGAAAAAACAACTTTATATCAATCCACGGTTTTTATCTAAGCCACTTATGTGCGATATTCCTGGGAAAATGTTTGTCATTGCAGCACAAAACTCCGGCTGTAATTCCATCGTGGAGGATGGTAAACTATTTTAACCATGATTATTGATTACGTTAACTTTATTTATTTTCTAATCGCTTTTACATTTACATTTAATTTATGTTTCCCCAAAATAAATTTGTTGGGCTATGTAAATACTGAGAGTCTTCTCATTGAGTAGGTAGTTGTACGGCAGGCTAAAAAGGTTTTTGAAACAGTTCTTTTTTACTTCTCCATGTGAAAGATTATATCAGGTTATATGAAAGGTTGCTTCATAATATTGTTTGATTGAATTTGTGCTCATTCAAAGATAGTGTGATGAGGGGCTGAAACACTTTAAAACAGTCAAGTTATTTTTTTATAATGAAGATTTCTTTGTTTCCCTGGCACTAAAGGGAGAATAAACAAAATGGACAAGCTTGGAGGCAACAGTGGCACAACACTGTTACCTCACAGTGGTAATAAAAAAATATACTGCGCTAAAATATACTGCGCTAATAAAAAAATAAAATAACATAAAAACATGGGTATCACCACTGGCTATCACCCAAATTGTTATTTTAAATATTGGTATTTGTATTGGCCCAGAATTTCACAATCGGTGCATCCCTATATGCACATAGTACATGGATGCTCTCAGCAGAAGCATATTGGATCTTTTTTGTAAAAAAGTGACAAAGTTCAGACAGTATTTATGAATTTCCTTTGCTATAGCAACTAGAGTGATGATACGAGTAAAACTTCCATCTACAGACTTACAAAACCATGTGCGGTTCTGGTGCTCTGACCTGCTTGTTATGGTCAAAGGCGTGTTCCTCTATCTCCTCTTCCAGACGATCAGCTGCCCGGCGGACATCCTCCAGGATCTCATCCAGCATGGACAGAGTTTTGTTCTGAGCCAGCGCACTCTTCAGCGCCTCCTGTTGGTGCTTCTCAGCCGCCACTAACTCCACATACTCCTGCTCCTCCTGAAGTATGGAGACAAGAAGAAACCATTTTAAAGGGGACCTATTATGCTTTTCCATATTTTCTGGCACACACACACACACACACGCACGCACGCACGCACGCACGCACGCACGCACGCACGCACGCACGCAGTGGCTAAAGTGTGAAATAATAATGCTCGGTTTTAAAGGATTTTTCCTAATCTCTGAACGAGCTGATGTCAGTTCGTCACAGGATTTCTGTATATGGTCATCTGCCCCATCCAATCCGCTGTGCTTTTCTCCAAGCAAAACCAATAAAAAAATGTGTTTTTATGATGGATGTATTTATTTATTTTATTTTCGGACATTTACATGAAACAAAAAAATCCCTGTGTGTTGGTCCTGGGGCGTCGCGGTGTGGTGTCCATGTCTCCCACAAGCTTGGAGCACCGCAACCAAAGTC
Organism: Zeus faber; assembly: GCF_960531495.2. Taxonomy (NCBI): domain Eukaryota; kingdom Metazoa; phylum Chordata; class Actinopteri; order Zeiformes; family Zeidae; genus Zeus; species Zeus faber. The sequence continues at coordinate 32,820,023 of NC_137190.1, read as the reverse complement.
AGAATTAATTACTTTTAAACTGGGCCTTGTAGAGGTAATATGAGTGAAGATTCAGCGACTGGTTTGCTTATTTCCCACCTAAAAACAGAGCCGGAGTAAAGCTCAATACTCATCAGCTCACAGAACCCAGAACTTGAGCTCAAACACCATTGGCTCAGAACTAGGGGCTTGGCTGCTCATTTGCAATTAAAGCTACACACACTGAAACAGACAGTTTTGGAACGGACCGGGTTTAAAGGCATGTCACAATGCTTCGAATGCATAATCTGAGTGGTATTTTCAGCCAAAAACTTCAAAATCAGGTTTTGGGGACATCAGAGACCTATATTGACAGTTGTTAAATGGAGCATAATAGGTCCCCTTTATGGGACACATTCCACTGCAAAGCAACAAGGTGTTAAAACTATATTGACCAGGGTAGTAAGTGTGCTAGCTAGCATAGCGGACATTGTAGCTGACTTCTCTTGGTTGTTGTTGTCTAGGGGTAGAGCAGGGAGTTGGAGCATGAACAATGCTCTAATTGAAACAATATTTGCAATATTATGCAACACAAAATGAAAGGAGTCGCCAGCATAAGTAATCACTTAAGTTACCATAGAATTGTGTGTGAAATGTTAAATGCTCTTTGGGAATCTCAAACACATTTTTCTGGCATCTAGGACAGTAACCATGAGCCTCAGTGGACGATACTATGTAGAAAGTGTGACTCAATCTGCAAATTTAATGCTAGTATAATTTAGTCTGACTGTTAGCCATCAATGCTAACAGAACAGGCGAGCATCTCACAGTTAGAGCGCCCAGCCAGAGATATTGTTTATTCTTAATGCATTTCAACATATGATGTTTCCTTCAGAATCTGTTGCACAATGAGGCTTTAACCTGACCTTGATGGCCGCCTCCCTGAGGGCCTCCAGTCGCTGGTGGCTGCTCTCCTTCATGTTGACCACGTCTTTGTAGTCTCCCTGCAGGGCCCTCTGCAGGCTGTTGACTGCCTGGAAGACCAGGCTCTCGCTCTCGTTCAGCTCCTTTTGGAACACCTCCAGCGTGTGCACCTGCAGAGCCGGCAGTGAAACACCAGGCATTCATTGCGTTCAAGACATGGCCTCTCTACATCCTGCCTATGTCCGCCCTCACAACAACATATGGGCCACTAGGGCTGGGTATTGTTTAAAAAATTACGATACCAGTACCAATACCAGTACCCTCAAAGTGATACCGATACCAATAGAGTACTTCATTCTATACTTTTTTTTCTACTATACCCATCATGTGAAAGGAAGCATTCAGTTGCATAAAATGCCACCACTCCTCCCCATCCAAACAATTGTTGGACAAATACATTTTGAAAGTGTTCAAATTATTGAAATATTTATTAAATAACTGTACAAAACCGTACAATGAAGTATTTGGGCAGTGTAATTTTAGACAAATAGCCAGTACAGGAGGAATGATTACAGCGAGGAAAACCTCTTTCACTGTTCACATGGACGCCTGACTGTTGTTTTAAGACGGACTTGAAAAATTGTAAGCCTATCCTTTGTAGTAAGCCAATCACCGTCGGATTAAATCGAGTAACGCTTGCGGTGATTGGCTGGCTTGTAGCTGCTGCAGTAGTGAGCCAATCACAAGTTGCATTAAATTGAAAACTTGAACTTGCGGTGACTGCAAGTCATACTAACCGACCATACAAAGTCATTTTTTTCTAGAAAAGGATCGAATGCAGGTATTGTTTGACTGGAGAACTTTTGATACTACCTGGTATCGGGTGTGTGTATATATATATATATATATATATATATATATATATATATACATACACACACACACACACACACACACACACACACACACACACACACACACACACACACACACACACACACACACACACACACACACACACACACACACACACACACACTAAAACCAACTCAAAGTAGAGGACACAGTGTGCTTCAAGATATTGATAAATAAATTGGACAGATACAACATTTTAGGGTGTAATTCTTAGTCAGTAAATATACATCAGCCATTGCTTAAAAAGCTCCATGATGCAGTCAGGTTGCAACAAGCAACCTTCTGAACTCCAGCATACAGAGAAGAGAGGGTGTGGTCACCCTGTTCCTGTCTTGACAGCCTAGTTCCCCCACCTGGAAGAGCCTCTCCAGCTCCAAGAGCGCCCGGTCACGCCTGACCGCATTCGCCGCCGATTCCAGCTTCCTGACCGCTATCTTCTTCTGCTGCAGGAGGCCGGACAGCCTCTTGCAGTTGTTGGCCACCCAGCTGTGGCTAGGCACCGCCCCTCTGCCCCGGCGCAGCTTGACGGCATGCTGGGCCACGTGGTCCTTCTGCAGCCCACCCAGCGCCCCGGCCAGGCCGAGGCCGAGGCACATCAGAGCGCAAACCACCTGCATCCAAACCCGCTCTCCCACCCCCCTCACCCTTCACCTGGTGAGAAGCGGATGACAAAGCGGAGAAGGAGAAATGGATTGACAGAGGGCGTGTAGCTCATGGGTAAAAGCAAAGAACATGTTGGCTAAAGTGTAGAGCCATAGAGAGCAGCAGGCAAAGGACAGGCGCTTACAAGATAGATTTCTGTTGACAATGAGTACCGTTCAACCTTGAGCAAATAAAAGAACAGCTATCCAGGCAGTTCGAGCTTTGACAAACATGTATTCAGTGGCACTGAGGTGATAAAGACATAATGTATAAGAATACTTATACCTAATGGCATGACGTGTCCATACTGACAACCACAAATCAATTATCAGACTCTTTCACCGACATCAACAGCAGTTCTTCTAATGTGAATGAAGCAAAATAGGCAGTGACTGACTGATTCCACTGCAGCTACTCTGCTACTGTTCCCATAGTCAATGGGCCCACTGTTCAGCACTTCACCTACTCTAAAGAACATACGGACCAGCATACACATCACTGTCATTTTAAGGGACCGACAGCCACTGGTGTTTTTTTTTTTTTTTTGCTTTGAGTCCGAAGAGTTTTTTGCCGCCTTTTAAATCCTGAGGTTGCACTTTGTGAACGTCAGAACACGTAAAATGAGTTAAAAGTCTGGACAGGATGAAGAGAATAAAGAGTCCACAGCATTCTTGGATGGTACCCAGTGGGGTCTGTCTTCCTCAAGGTGTGATTGTACCCACTACCCCAGTGACAAGCAAAATAAAAAAAAAATTAAAAACAAGCCACGCTTGACAGTGTTGCAAAATAATGAGAAACAATACAAATACGCAAAGCTTGCATTAAATTATGCAATGGTCCACTCATAAATTATTCGTTCCAAAACCCATTGAGAATATCAATTAATATGAATTCCTTTGTCTTTTTCTATGCAGTAGAGCTGGGAAATATAACACAATATGTATTAATATGTATTTCGACACTCACATATATTGCTTTATGAACCTAAAATGTGGAATTATCCAACTACAGTCCATCACATCATAACTAAAATAAAGTTAGGACATTTGTCAAACAAACAAAAAAAAAACCTTATACGTATATGTATTATTTACTTAATAACGACAATGAGGTATTCTAAAATCTTACCGTTATTAATTCGGAAATGCAAAATTACCAATGAAATATGATGACATCCCAATATTACAACGAAACGACCTCACGATCATGTCGATTAATCGGCACCGATACGCGATCATATCGACAGCGGGGAAAGTCAAACAAACAGGGTGTTACAGTTGCGATCTGTGCAGTAAACGATGAAGAACGAAGGTTGTAGCTACCTGTGAAATGTCAGCGCTCTCTCCCCCCCCGGTGCCCCTGCGGTGTGACGGAGGGGCAGCACAGTGGTGCCCTTGTGCCACAACTCCCTCCCCCGCCACATCTCAACTTCTTCTTGGGGACCAACTTCAGAGGAACTTGGGTTTCGCTAACGTTAGCTCCGGGCTAGCTACGACGGCCGGGGTGAGTCGCCCGTCGGGTGTTTTCACGTGGCGCGGGGAGCGAACCGACGGGCGGGTTCTTGTCGAATTCGACACTTGGAATGTGTGAAGTGTTTTCACCGTGACTCGACTGGCAACGAGGCTAGCTAGGGCTAACGAGCTAGCCCCGGTCCCGAGAGCTGTCAAGACTAGCTGGAGCCAGCTGATTTGACGCCGGTGACGCAAGGCGCAGGGACGACTCGTCTGCGGCGAGCACGTCCCTCAAACGACTCGGACTCGAGCGTCGGGAGTCACGCCGACCGCAGAGGCGGAGGGACACTTTAGACCGAGTTTACCGAGGCGTGCGGGTTGATTGTCCGCCCGGAACCCCCCCTCGCCCACCCTGCGTTACGTCAACGGAGTCAAATGAACGAAGACTCGCAAAAGCCAACGACTCGCTCTCCCTTTTTTTTTTTTTTGTTGTTTGTTTTTTTTAACCGAGTGACTCGCGGTGAACCGAACCTGAAGAGTCGACCCTTTTCGCCGTGGATTTCGTGACCGGGCGACGCTGGAGTTAAGCTCAAACTCGCCCAACCGGAGCTTCATCTGAGCAACTTTGCTCCGAGACGCATTATGGTTACATAACGCACGGTAGCGTTCTAAATACCCCCCCCCCCCCGTTATGAGTAGTGCTACTTCGGTCGGTGTTACTTTACTTCCAAAACGCAGCTTTGTGTGTTTTGATGTGGGAGTTGTAGTTCCCCCTTTCCCAAGGGCGTGTACGGCTCGTGTCAGGTAAGTGTAACGTTTCGGCTGTAACGGCGGGACGGTGTTCTCAAAGCTCAACGGCGTTTAAAAAACAAACAAACAACAAAAAAAAAGGTTTTAACCGCCGTGTGGCCGATGACTAGCAGGGTGGATTTACCCCGTGATTCACACATGGTACGTTGCGTAACGGCAGGACTACGTCATAAGTCACCGGTGCCGTTACCGCCAGGCTAACACGCGACGCGGAGACACCGGCTGCCGTGGCAAAAGTTGAAAAGCCGCAGGTGCGTTCACCACGGCGGGCCCGGTTCGCGCTCAACCTATTGAGAACTACGATCCCCAGGGCGCGACGGCTCCGCGGTATAGTGACGCGAGAGTGGCGAACGAGTCGCGCCGAGCGGAAAAAAAAACAAACTAGTTTTGAAATTACCCGGGAGTCACAACAACAACAACAACAACAACAACAACAAGAGTCGCTCGTTCGTTTGAGTCTTCATTCCGATTCAGAACGAAAAGAGTCGCCTGCCCACACAAGCCTCTCGAGCTTCGATTCACTGCGCGGGCGAGCGACATTATCTTTGGCTTGCAAACTGATAATAATAACCAGGGACTAAGTTGGGATGAGATGCGATGAGATGATATTTATTAATGGGGTTAGGGTCGAGAAAACAATGCAGTCGAGAAAGAGAAGACAAATTGAAACGAGATAAGAAACAACACTCACGCACACCATCTCCGTTGACAGTCAATCAGTGGGGCTGATATGGGCAAGTGGCAGATAGTAATAACAGTGGCGTACTTTCTGCATTCCACCGCAATAACGCCGTTTGACAGAAGCGAATTCTGATTTCCACACAAATAAGAACGAGTCTAAAACCTTTTTTTTTTTTTTGGACCCGTGCTTCGCATTCTTCCGCGTAAACCGATAATGTTGACAGAATGAAATGGTTTGATTTTTTTCAGAATGGTGGAAGCGACGCTTCTGACTCTTGCTCATGGTTCATTGGCAACCCCCCCCTCCTCCCTCGCCGTGCGTGACTCTTTATTATTATTATTATTTTTATTTTTTTAATCTTATTTATAACCGAGTAACTCCTCCAGAACCGACTCTCAAGAACGAGTCGAACCTTTCATCGCCACAGTGTGGTAGCGCAGTCTATTTTCGCGCATGCGCAGCGGGAGCAATTTGATATCAAGTTGGCCAAATCAGCGGGTGATAAAAAATGGTAGGTAACGTAGATAAAAAGACGATCGCAGCCCGTTTTACAGCCACGTCAGACAGGTCGGGCCGCCGACGCGCGGCCGAGCGTCGGCGGGGGCGCCGCGCGGAGACACGCGGCGTCGCTGCGTCCTTCGCGAAGTGTCGCATTGTAGAGAGCGACGGCTCTTGACACTGTAGCGAACACGAGAGAGACGGAAGGTCAGCTGGTGTTTGAGGAGCTGACACCCGCTCCTGTTGCACGTACCTTTCCGTTTTTGGTATGTTGCATGTGCTGCATAGAGCCCCGGTGGTTCACACGCCCTGCTGTTGAAACTGGGCTAAAGTGTGTGTGTGAGTGTGTGTGTGTGTGTGTGTGTGTGTGTGTGTGTGTGTGTGTGTGAGATTCTGGCAACCCCAGTGAAAATCCCGCGACAGCCACCCTAGCTCAAGTCAAAATAACAGACAGACTTCCTGCTCGTCTCGCAGCGTTGTCCACACGGAAAGGCAAACTCTTTCCATTTCTGCTTTTATTTCTCCCCGTGATCGCCACCGCACACCCGAGTGCTCTTCATTTTCACCGTGACAGCAACAAGTTTGCGCCTTGCGCTCAGATCCTGGAAATATTTCAATGTTTATTTATCGGTACCATTTGCACAGTCTACCCCTCTGAATAAGACGCCTGCCAGTTGCTCACATTATAAATACATCCTTGTGTAGTGTATGTAAATATTAACATTTTGTACATCTTACCCCATCTTACCCCCTACCCGCCACATAAAGTAACTGTCCAACCTGTGACTTGTGTCCTGCAGCATAAGCTGAAGTCATCGCAGAAGGACAAGGTTCGGCAGTTTGTGTCCTTCACGCAGGCAGGGGAGAGGACAGCCGTCTACTGCCTGACACAGAATGACTGGAAACTAGAGGTCGCCACCGACAACTACTTTCAGAACCCGGACCTCTACTATAAAGAATCCATGAAAACGTCGGTGGACCGCAAGAGGCTGGAGCAGCTCTACAACCGATATAAAGGTGTGCTCCAGTTCGGGGGTCAAGCACCAAAGAGGGTATCCGCTGTCCCAGAACTAAAAAGAGGTCAAGCCTATAGGGCTGAAATTCTACAGCTGCAGCAGTTCACACAAAGCGTCGTAAGTGCATGTGTATCACAACATTGGCATATAAGTCAGAAGTTCAAATACCGGAATACCCTGAAGATACCTAAAGTGCTTGAAAAGTCCTTGGAAAAAAAATCATAATTGGAAACCTGTGATATTCCCCCTTGTTTTGTTATTCTAATTGTTCTGTAATTAAAAATTCCAGGATGGCTTTTACGACATAGATTATGCCAGGGAAATGTAGATTTAATCCAGCATGGTTGGAAATAGACATTTACAATCGTAGAGTACAAGATTAATAATCAATATATACTGTAGATATAATAGATATACTTATTTAAGTAATAGACAATGAGATTTAGATTAGATTATGTGTTAATTGCTTCAGGTCACATTGAAAATTATTATTTTTGTTTTGAATGAAGTCCTTGAAAAAAGAGTGCATTTAAAAAGTCCTTGAATTTAATTTTGTAATGCCAGAATAAACCCTGGTAAATTCAAAATCCCATGTTAAAAGAATCCAACAGAAGTTTATCATGTTGAACTTCATGGCTGTGATCTCTGTCCAAACTGCAGTTTTCAAATAAACCTCCTTGGGTCATATAAGATAATTTATTAATCCCCGGGGGTTGGATATCCTTATATCTCAGATGACAGAGTTGTTGATCCCAACATGAGGGTCATGTTCAAATTCCAAACAATAAAATACCACAGAAAGATAAGTGATAACATCAAATTTATCACCCAGCCCTCTTCGTATAAGAAAGATAGGCTTTTCTGCGTCGTAACCCGCGCTTGCCTCTGCAGACCCCCAGGATGAGAACAAGATTGGCATCGACGGCATCCAGCAGTTCTGCGACGACCTGGCGCTGGACCCGGCCAGCGTGAGCGTCCTGGTGGTGGCGTGGAAGTTCCGCGCCGCCACTCAGTGCGAGTTCAGCAGGAAGGAGTTCCTGGAAGGCATGATGGAGCTCGGGTGAGCGTTCAAAATGTCCACATTGGAAAATGACCCAGGATCATTTCTTTGCCAATTATTATTTTTTTAATGTCAAATGTTTGTTTTTGTGAAAAATATATATATTTTTGATTTTAGACAAAAAAAAATTAGAATATTGAGTAAATTCCGACAATTAACACTAGAACAGCAGCTGAAAGCGTGTATGGCTGAATTTTGATAAAATAAAGAAAATTGATTAGGTTTAGGTTAGGTTAGCATTGATTTAAACAGCATGTAAAACCCTATTTCAGATTCGTGAAAACTTTATTTTATTCGCGAAAACAACAGAAAAGTTAGATCACTGTTTTTTTTCCTACACACAGGCCATTCCAGACCAGATAAAAAGACTAGATTAAAAAAATTCTGTCCTTATAGTAGTCAAACCTGGACTAGATTATAATAAAAAGCCTAAACAGCATTTCAAACCCTATTTCCGATTTGTGAAACTTTATTCTATTTATGAAAACGAGAGAGGTGGATTTCACTGTATTTTTTTCCGGATCACCATTACATCAACACTCACCCTGGAACTAAACAAACAAAAATAAATCAAAATGAATTAAGGTTAATAAGGCATTATGAATATGTTATTATAGGCCAGGCTTAAAATGCGAAACAAAATTTGAAAAACGGTTGAAGACCCCTGCTTTAAGGGGTTAAAGTTGCAAAGTTGTTCTTTTGACATAACCCGTGTCTTCGACCCCGTTCCGCAGCTGCGACAGTCCCGAGAAGTTGAAGGCGATCCTCCCCCGACTGGAGCAGGAGCTGAAGGACACGGGGAAGTTCAAAGACTTTTACCAGTTCACCTTCAACTTCGCCAAGAACCCTGGACAAAAGGGATTGGGTAAGTTTGAGGGGCCTGGGAGTGACGCGAGAGTACAAAATAATAATCTGATAGTTGGGTTTGATTTTTTTGCCCTCAATTTGATCAAAGTTCCACGCCAAATGGCTTTGCTCGCTACAGAAATGAAGGTCAAAGTTTTTCAAATGTTCCCTTTTTTAATGCTCTTTTGTGCTGTAGACCTAGAAATGGCCGTGGCTTATTGGAATCTCGTTTTGACGGGTCGCTTCAAGTTCCTGGACCTCTGGAACCAATTTTTACTGGTGAGCTTGGGTCTTTTTTTTTTTTTTTTTTTTGTAAACTCCATCAAATATAATTTTTTTTTTTATTATTTATGTAAGACTGATCCTACTTCCATACGTATGCATTGGACTGTGTCAATCCACTCTGTGTTGTGTGTGTTCAGGAGCATCACAAGAGGTCCATCCCCAAGGACACATGGAACCTTCTTCTGGACTTTGGCAACATGATTTCAGATGACATGTCAAACTATGACGAGGAAGGTAGGCTGATGCAGCACAGTCCCAACGCAAAGCTTTATAGCAGCCACGGAGAATTAACACACTGTCAAGCTTTTTTCCCTGTTGTTGTTATTAGTCCACGTTGTGGTCCTCGGTGACATTTAAAGGCGACTTCCTCCTTTTACCCTCAAGTTACATCCAAACAGAAAACAGGAGTGTGGCAACCATTGATAAACAAAGCAGATTCTCATTTATTTGTTGGGAAGTATCGCAGTGACTGTCGAATCAAGATATTGCAGCAGGGAGTGGCATAGGGGAGAAACATGTAATAGCTAAAAAAAAAATAAAAAGGTGACTATTTAAGGAATGTCAGGAAGGGATTTTAAACATGTAGCAACACTCTAGTTGTTTTTCTGCCACGGCACACATTTTACAAAGAAACTCCACACCATCATCCTGTTAACCACTAATAGCGTCAGAAATATGTAGAACTGTGCTTATTATTATGGCCCACTGATAGTGATGCAGGACTCATTAACGATTAATTCGTAGCGAACAACGCTTTTAAATGACTCGGGAGTCGGGAGCCACTTCGACAAAAGAATGGGTTAGCGAGGGAATCATCAATTTAAATTAAAATGTTGAAAATAATGAGCTCTGGCTCATCACCAGAAGTCCTCCTTGGCTCATCGTGCATTAGACCAACTGAATGAATTGAATCGAGTCGACTCTTTTGACTGAGTGACTCGTCACCTCAAAGATGAGTGGAACCTTTCGGCACAAGGTACAGCTTTTGGACCACTTTCGGAGTGAAACTTGTTCTGATAAACAGAGCAGCTATTTTGGCTGGAACCGAGGAATTGCATACAGCCTTAAAATTTCGACATTGCAACACAAGAGCTTATTTCGCACCTTTTGAGAAGGTGGTTGAAGAAACACCGTTTTAGATAAGTCTCTCGTGTGACGGAATCCCACGTCAGCAGGGGGCACCAGTGGACTCTCCACTCCATCACCAGGACACTGTGGCTACCAAAGTCACGGTACCCAAAGCGCTCCGGACAGGAACTAAAAACGAACCTTGTCTAAACTAAACTAACTTTCCCTTCCAGGAGCGTGGCCCGTTCTCATAGACGACTTCGTGGAATTTGCTCGGCCAATCGTGATGGGAGCCAAATGCAAAGCCATATAAGAGCCAACGGGCAGGAGTTTGTTGTCGCTGCTCCCCCCCCCCCCCCCCCCCCCCCCCCCTCCTCCTCGGCTTGAGTTCCGTTTGAAATTTTCAATTATTTTTGACTGAGAATTTTTATACGTGAGCCAAAAAAAAACAAGAGACGACGACGACTACTACTACTATTTGTTCATCTTATTCAGCCTGTGCGCGAGCTCGTCTATTGTGAGAGAAATTTCTTTCTCTCACTGGATGGAGGAGGCCTTGGCCCGGGGCAGGAGACCTGGGACTACTCGTTTCGGAAAAGAGGAGGACGAAGGAGGGGCCGGGGAACGTCAAGGAGAGAAGTTTTTGCTTCTTTTGTTTGACCGCAGTCGGACTTCCAGGGAAGGACGCCGGCTGTCCTGACGCTCCCCGCTAAGCCGACCGACCACTCGCCGGATGGGCGTTCGAACTGCTTGAATCGCTCCCTCGCTCCCGGCACCCTAATCTGCAGAGCACGATCCAAGCGTGTCATGTACTAGAATACAGGATTCTCTGACATTGCCAGTTGTGAATGGAATGTTGATCTCTGCATGTGTGTTTATTTGTTTTTATTTTAGTTGTAATTTTAATTTTTATTTTTTCCAAAAAGCATTAAGCAGTGCCATGGAAGTGGAGAAGTTTGAAGAATAAAGAAAAAGTGATCTAGATCCATTTTATCGGCTCCTCCGATAATCGCCATGAGAGCAGGAAAATCGTGTGTGTGTGTGCGTGCGTTCGTTCAGAAAAAAAATCTTTGAAAACATTTTTGAGCGTCAAATTTCTGGACTGGTTTTATTGTTATGTGAAGACACTAAAAGGGGGCGGAATCAATCAAATGGACAGAGCTACATGTTTTTTGTTTTTTTTCATTTAAATTTAACACCAGCAGATACACTATTGTTACAGTTGTGAGCTACTGTACCCGTGAGACTGAGACTAGATAAAGCTTTAAAATAATGAATATATATATTGTGTGTGTGTGTGTGTGTGTGTGTGTGTGTGTGTGTGTGTGTGTGTGTGTGTGTGTGTGTGTGTGTGTGTGTGTGTGTGTGTGTGTGTGTGTGTGTACGTGTATGTATGTGTGTGTGTATATATATATATATATATATATCAAGAAGAATTTATAATCAGAAAATGATGTGTATAACTGTTTAAGATCCGTACTTTAGGGTTTTTGTTTTTTTTTAATTTGTTTTTGTTTGTTTGGGGGTGGTTCAGTTTAATTCTTATTTTAGCGTGTGAAGCTGTTGTGCACCAACCTGACCGGCACGGTTGACTGTCTGTTTAAAAAAAAAAAAAAGAAAAAGAAAGAAAATCTCCACAGGAGGATTTCTCATACTATTGTACTTGCCAACTCTACAAACTGCACTGACTGATAACTTTAAAGTTTTTATTTTATTTTATTTTTTCAATATTTTACATAATTTTACAGCACGCACACAGCTGTATAGCTATTCTGTTTACACGGTCGTAGTTTCACTTCCATCCTACAAGGTTTTCATTTGGATCGTTCTTGGAACTAGTCTGCCTAATTTTTGCAGTTCAGCGAATACAGTACATTACCGGCGTTGGCTTGTTAGGAAAGGGGTCGCGGTGGTAAGACCGGGAAAAGACCGCCTGACTTGAGTACGATTGTCGACACTTTCGAACGGCTCACTGCGTCCTAAACGCATAGTGGCCTAAAGAGTGTGACATTTAAAAGATAAAGAACTCAGGTATCGGTAGTTCTCTACAGTCTAAAATGTGAAACCAGCAAGTGTTTTGTTGTTTAGCCACACGAGTGTTTGCTTTATGTTCTCTGTGCCGAACACCAGACACGTCAGTCTTGCCCGATCGTTTTTGTTTTGTTTTTTTAACGTTACGCGGCTAGCGTAGAGAGTTGAGCTCGAGGACGGAGGACAGAATCAATCCCTTTTCATTCCATTGTTTTTACTACACTTGGATGTCCCTAAACCAGGGGAATTACACTGAAACAGATGACAAGATGTTCGCGACATGGCTACAAAGGGGATTTGCGAGGGCCTGCTGTCGGAAGCGGCACGCTCTGGTGTTCTCGATTGGCTCAAACGAAATATTCGCTTCGGAGGCTGACGAACCTGGCCATTATTCGAATAGCCGCACGGGCACACAGCAGACATTTCAGCCGTTTTACAGCTTTTATATAGAAGAGAAACGTTCCCACGTTTTGAGTTGCGGTGCCCTTTGTGTTGTAGTCCGTTGTTGGCACAGTTAATATTGATGAGGTCGGCATGGCCAAGTCAAAACCTTTCCCACTTGATTGTAGTTGGCCTATAAATGGACATAGCATTTATAAGAATAGATCGTCCGGGAATGTCCTACAATGATACACGTGGTACGTCTTCATTTTTCTTTAAACATTGTTGCGGAAAATGTTTTTTCAGGCATATCAACGACTCATTCTGCTCAAAACAGTATTATCATTATCATTAGTATCCACTGGCGAATAATAAAAAAAAAAATGTTGACAGCATATTGTCTTGTGTTAATAAGAAAATCCAATCAGAACCTTTTTTTTTTTTTTTTTTTTTTGGACAAAAAGGTTTTCAATAAAGCAAATTGTTTTGTTTTTTTTATCAAATATGATTGTGTGATGTGCCTACACCTTGGAAGGTTACCCCCTGTAACAGTAAATCAATGTATGCTTTAAAAACCCAGTAACTTGCAAGTTAGTCAGTAGTCATTAGGGATAGGTATCACAGGGATTTAAATTCCATGAATTTGACCCAAAAAATTGACAAATTGTCAACAATATTAAGCAGTGAATGCATTATTATTAATTACAGTGTACATTATTGCACGGTGTATTTATTTTTGAATGTATGTCATTTATCTCTTAAAACGACTTGTATTTTATCTACTTATGTGTATTTTTGCAATTATACTTCATAGACACAAGCCTTCTTCATTGCCATTGACAGTTGGTTATAATGTATTTGCCAAATATGTGTTTATTTAGTCTACATTATTGGAGTGTAGTAGTGTTTTTTATACATTATAAGCTGTTCACAGTGTCCAGCTGGTCAACATGGACAAGAGGAAAGGAAATACAGTGTAAGGGGGGAGGTTCGCTATTTGGAAGACAATTTGGAACTGGTTTTCGATACCCAACCCGAGTGACAAAGAAGAAAAAAAATATTTTTGTCTTCTTTCTATTTTTCAGTGGGTTGGGGATGATGTGTTACTATATTCCCCTTACAGTGTGTGTGGGTGTATATGACTTGTGTGCATGGCAACACTTGACCCCTATCGGGTTGCATCATGCCAGCTGGAGATCATCATTATCTCTCTGCTGGTCATTGCTTTTGTCTCCCCTTACTTTTGGGGTTATGGGGTCGACGTCCATCTCCACATAGTTAATTATAAAACGGGGACAAAAGGTTTTGTGTTTCAACAAGAGTAAGTTGTGAAAGTAGGGTTAAGGAGAAGATGATCACAGTTTGGGAAAGTAGTCGTCTACGGAACCACGGATGGATAAAGAAGACGAAAGGGTTTGGTGTGTAGAAGATATGATGATTGAAGATACAGGGTGGCATTTGAAGCAGAATGGCCTCTCTCATGACATCAGATGACAAACACACGCATTTTCAAATGCCGTGGATGAGATGAGTGAATGAAGCAGGAGGCGGTATTGTGTATCATGGCATGTAAGGGGGGTTGGCAGTGTGTATGAGATGATGCTCAATTCCTACCCTCCTCCCATGGGGTAGGCAGGGTGTTGCCATTGCCATTAGCCAATTGGTCCACTCACAACCTCCCCCGGCCAACCCAGCCAGTCATCTCACTTTTGAACCACAAAGGCTATGGAGCCATGGGGATTGCCTTTTTAGGAGACACCTGACCATGGTTGAACTCGCTCCCACCCAAACACAAAGAAGCTGGAGCTGATAAAGGGCATAATACGGGGGGGGGGCTTCTAGGTGGGACGGTGGTAAAGCTTCTTTGCAAAGAACAACCGTGAAGTTGGTTGGTCCAGTTTGTTGATGTGTAAGGTGTCACAAAAGCCGAGGACCTTGCGGAAGGCGGTCTTGAAGTCAACAACCGGAGTTGGTACCGCCCATCGCAGTGGAATAGGTTTGGTGTCAGAGACACCAGTTGGGAGCCAGGCAGGAGACAACCTCCGATCTCATGGAGAAGTTTCAGGCAGCCATGGTCCTGGGTGCTGCGGGCAACGCTTTGGGATACAGGAAGGGCCGCTGGGAGGGCTGCACCTCGGGCCATCGGATCCAAGAGGAGCTGGCCTCACTGGGCGGCACGGGGGCCCTGAGACTGGACCCCGATAACTGGCCCCTGAGTGATGCGGCGCTGATGCATATGACTACAGCAGAGGCGCTTATCACGGGTAGGTTTGAGATGGAAGTCAGATGGAAGACTTTCTGAGATGAGAATTTGTAGATCAAGAGTGGGAAATAAGTTTTCTTTGTTAAGTTTTGTCTACAACGAACCTCTGAACAAAATGCTGTTATGGCCATAGACAATAGTATTTGACTCCATCTATTGGCTCGCTTTCTTCTGTTCTGAAATGTCACCTTGAAAGTACACTTCAAACTATACAGTACACCTACATTGCATCCTATTGGTAACTTTTTAGGTCATTGACCTTTCATTCTTTTTCCATTGTCCTCACATATTTTGATACACACCACACAGCGCATCTGTCCATTTGGAAGTTTTCATCGTTCTCTAAGTAGAGGAACAGTAATAGCTTACAGTGTATATACGTAGTCCATGGAATCTGGCTATAACTGGCTGTAGCAGAATTTCTTTACGATGTAAGCTGTTGACACTCCAAAATCTGTGCACATAAACAGCCCGTCGCCGAGGAGATAAAAGGCCAGTGGTTGCCTCAACGTGAATGCCATTGCTATGTTGTGTCAGGAACTTTATCAGTTGCTTCAAGTACAAGTAGAAAATAGAAATAGAACGTTCCAGAGAACCGCAGGACTTTCTTGCTGAACAATAGCATTCCAGCCCCTGTCACGATCCACCAGGATCATGTTCCCCCGTGGATACCGTTCCTGAGCCAGCCACCAGCAGTCCCCGAAAAATGGTGATGACAGCTCTTAAGTTTAAGCCCCCTGCTTAGGCACATTCCAACAGACACACACACACACACACACACACACACACACACACACACACACATTTGTGCTCCCAAGCATGTACTGAAATGCACACGGCTAACAAAAATATGTGAATTAGTATTTTTTTTGGGTAAATGTCGGTATCTAAGGTCAATGGCGTATTGATTAGATCCATTGTCCAATCAACATTAGGATAGTATCAGGGAATCAGGAGTCAAAAACCTAAATTGGAAGGTACAGCACTACATTATTACCACAAAGAGCTCTTGTCTTTCGGTAAGAAGAAATGGCAGCCTGCCATATCCTCATTTACAAAACTCTTTCTAGTGTATTCTCGTGCCAGAAGCATTTATCCTCCGATAGCCAAGTGATGTCACCCCTCTACTTCAATTAGCCGGTGTCAGAGAAGTGCAAAGCCTCTGCCTCACTCTGAAATCCCGCACTGCTAAATTAGAAGTGATGCTTCCTCATCAACACGAGCACCCACTCTACCTCAAACGCAACACACACACACACACACACACACACACACACACACACACACACACACACACACACACACACACACACACACACACACACACACCACACACACACACAAAGGAAGCTTCAGTGTGTTGGGGTCGGGGATCTTCTGGTGGATCCGGCGGAGCCCCATCGTACAGTATGTCTGGAAAGAAACTCCAGCAGCTCTGCAGGCACGCTGGCCCTAATCTGCAGTCGAGCTGCCCTAGAGTCTAAAATTAGCAGCACGTCTGCCAAACACATCGACTGTGAATTGTCGTTTTACATGTCATTCGCTTTGGCTGCAGTGGCGTTCAAACAAAAATGGGCTAGGTGTTTTGTTGCGTGTAGATTACTGGTGTCTGGAGGATCTCTACCGGGAGCTGGTGCGTCTCTACGTGGAGGCAATGGCGTCCCTGCAGGGCCGAGCGCCCGATCCGGCCACGGTAGAGAGCTGCGCTCACCTCAACCCGCACAACTTCCTCCTGGCCTGGCACACGCCCTTCAACGAAAAAGGTGCAACGTCTTATATACTGATGAAATATACTGAAAATTTCAAGAATTTGTCACAACAAATGATTTGATTTGTTTTGATATGTTTTTTTCTTCCCATCCCTAAAATGAAATATATATTTTTTTGTTCATATATACTGTTTGTCTGTGGGGTCCGCCAGGCTCCGGGTTTGGGGCAGCTGCGAAGGCCATGTGTGTGGGGATGAGGTACTGGCAGCCTGAAAGACTGGAGACGCTGGTAGAGGTCAGCGTGGAAACAGGCAGGATGACCCACAACCACCCCACAGGTGAGACGCCCAAAAACTATTTACAGTCAATTCTCCTGTGCTGTTTTAGTGGCTGGATCTAAATATAGCTATAGCACACTGGATAATTGTATCAAGGAAAAAAAGACACGCAATGTCTATCTTTATCTCTAAAGCCTGCTTCATACGGAATCTGACAAACGACAAACAAACTGGAAGTCCGTTCATTTCCTTGGATTTACATTACATTTACATGTCAGTTTTTTATTGGAATTGGGCTTAAAATCAAGTAAATAAGTCACACATATAAAATAATGGTGTTATTTACCCTAATGTTTGATGTCACCTTATACACTATCATATCTCTCTTTATATAAATGAATTGTGTAATTTTAGCAATTTTTATATATATAAAGGACATTATTAACTCTCATTCATGGAAAATGGTAAATGTCCTGCTGAGCAAACTGCTCACTGT
Organism: Zeus faber; assembly: GCF_960531495.2. Lineage (NCBI taxonomy): Eukaryota > Metazoa > Chordata > Actinopteri > Zeiformes > Zeidae > Zeus > Zeus faber. The sequence goes on along the minus strand of NC_137190.1, from coordinate 32,802,710 downwards.
TGTATTGTGAAATATAATCCCTCCCATTTTCTCCAACACTAGTACATGCCCGTTCAAAATGTAAGACTTTAAAAGACATTTTAATGGCACAGGTTAACAGAGTCTCAATGTCAGTACTGTTCGACAATGAAAGACTCACACATTAAACTCACACATCAGGAAAAGACACTCTTTGTGACGCAGTCGCAGAGCCCTGAAGGCCCGCCCCCCGCTGGCTCGCTGTTTATTGAACGTTTATTTCGATTACACGTGTCGCGTGTCCAAATTGCACCAAATTGTGAACCAAGTGTGAAGTAGGTCAGATGAACGGTTGTCGAGATAATCGAAGGACATACAGACAGACAGGCTGACAGAGATTCCTCTCTTTATAGTTAGATTAGATACACAAATCAGCCACAGCTTTTAAACCACTGACAGGTGAAGTGAAAAACATTGCTCATGTTGTTCCAATGGCACCTGTCAAGGGGTGGGATATATTAGGCAGCAAGTGAACAGTCAGTTCTTGAAGTTGATGTGTTGGAAGCAGGATGAAATGGGCAAGCGTAAGGATCTGAGCGACTTAGACAAGGACCAAATTGTGACGACGACTGGGTCAGAGTGTCTCTTGGCAGGTCTTTTGGGGTGTTCCTGGTATACAGTCCGACTGTCAGATGCATATACGGAGTCGGTGTGAAGCAGGCTTTAGGGTTCAAGCTCAGACTCTCGTCAGTCTGAGCTTTCTGGTGGTAGCATCACTGTGACCGAGTGAAGGTATGACTCCCCGCTTCAGGTTTCCTGGGCTCCTTGACCACAGCGCTCTTTGCGTCCTACGCAATCCAGGGGAAACCCCCCGTAACTTGGGGCCGAGAACTGATGAAGGTCATCCCGAAGGCCGAGGAGTACTGCAGGAAGACCATAAGGCACATGTCCGGTCAGTGGGCGTTGCAAGAAACTTTCATTGTTGTTAGTACTGAAGATTGGTCTTACCAAGCCTGAATGAAGGATAAGATAAATTCAGCATGTGAAACTGCTAAAATCAATCAGTCAATAATACAAAGGGATGCAGTGTCAGTGTATGGCGTACCATTTGTCATTTATAAGGTAAAGTTTCGAAGGAAATTAAAGCCTGAAAGTCAACCAAAATAGCAGATAGCTGTTGGTCCCTCTTGGGAAAGAGCTGGGAAATGAGTGCTAAACAGCACTCAATCAGAACATCACCTTTCCCACCCAATTCATTTTTCTACACATTGCATAAATACGGTAAAAATAGTAGCAAATTTGCATTTGTGAATGGGCACCTTCCTACTCCAATGTCAGCGTCCTATCCAAATTTTGAGACTAGGCCTCACATGGAAGTCATCTCTTCCTGGGAAAACAAGCCAAGTGATCATTAAAAGTCATCAATAAAACACTTGCTTGGTAGGGAAATCTGAAAGCGCTCGCAACTGGCTTTAATCATTTTGAAAATCCACAAAAAAGACAAGAGTTTCTTGGAACCTTTTGGTCTTCTTTGTTTAAAATCAATACTATGATATTTTATCCTCTGTCTATGTGGTATCTGGCGTTCTCCCGTTGCTGTGCACTAACTGTGTGTTCCTCTGTAGAGTACCAGGAAAACTGGTTCTACTTCGAGGCCAAGTGGCAGTTTTACCTGGAGGAGAGGGGGATCGAGGGGGAGGGCCAGAACAAGCCCTTGTTTCCTGACCGCTACGATGCCGAGGAAACAGACAAGGTAACGTGAAGAAAAAATTACAGAGCATATTGTATATTAACAGAAACACCAACCATCTGTTTAACCTGGAAAATCTCATCATATTTTAAGAAGAGACAAACAATATTTCAAATACAAATAACATGGTCCCATCAAGCCATTGGGTAGGATCTCGTTAGGGCTTGATGAATCTGGCAGTTGATATAATTGTTGGGCCTCTTCAGTCCCTTTCCCCTCTTTCATCATTGTGTATTGCTGGTGAGCGCAGGCAACCGGGTCACGCTCTAATCAGTGTGAGGCCACAAAACTATCAAAACTTTATCCCCATCCGCTCACACAACAGCCCCCTTCTTTTTCATCCACACGCTGAGAGCAGGCCAGGGCTGGTGGCAACACACACGATCAGCACTATGTTGCAAATAGACCGAAAGGAAGTATATTCGGAGACTTTCATCCCATTTGTTTTGATTATGAGGGCTCTCAGAACGTCTTTCACACAGGCCTTTCAATCAATTAAATCCACACTTTATCCACACAGGTGTATAAGCGCTGGAGCTCAGAGGGCCGTTCAGGCCGCAGGGGGCATGATGCCCCCATGATTGCCTACGACGCTCTTCTGGCAGCTGGGAGCGACTGGACGGAGCTCTGTCGACGTGCCATGTTCCACGGAGGTAATGTCTACAGTTAACACTTTAAGATAAGATGACAGGCTCTCCAGAAACACTTAAAAGCAGAAACAAGCCAAACATCCTGACTTCTCACCGCTGTTTCACCGTGCCTTCACCGACCCATTCTGTCGTTCCAGGCGAGGGTGAAGCCACGGGCCTGATAGCAGGTGTTTTCTACGGCCTTCTCCACGGCCTCCACCAGGTGCCCGCAGCGCTGTACCAGGATTTGGATAAACGCCAGCGGCTAGAAGAGCTGGGAGCTGCGCTTTACAAGGCAGCTTCTGCGGAGAAGTGCATAGAAAAGTAATCCCGCTCAACACTGGCCTGAACCCTACTGCTGACCATGAGGGGGGACTGAATACTATCTCTTCACCTCTGTTCATCACTGTTTCCTCCCTCTCCTTGCTAGTATCTCAATAGTCCTAACCGGCCCCCTTTCCTCTCCACACCGTTCTCCCTCTGGTCTTTACCCCCTATCCACTGGATTAGAAATATGAATATTATATCCCAAGGATCACAGTCACACATTACAAAAGCAAGGGAGACGAAGCAACCAAAGGACGACATTTTACGTTATTGAGACACAGCCCCGGTCCAATGTTCTATTGTGAGTTTTAATAACGACCAATGGATTTGGGTCTCCCTAGTTATGAAATGACTAATGATAACAGTGTGCAATTTGAGATTATTTTCATTTGGGTTAAGAACTAACATTGTAATCCATCCAATTCGTACTGTGATGAGTAGCTAGATTTTGCTCTGTTAATGCACAATATGTATTGTGTTCTGTATATTTTTAAAGCGCCAATATGTGTTGATTGGTAAGTATGAGATTAAAGTGGACTATATACCACTATTTAAGTGTTGTCTCTCTTTACCTTAAGCCGTAAGGGTAAAATGGCAACTTGAAGATGACTGACACCCTTTCTTTTCAAATAGTTCAAAAAAGCTCCTCTCCCTGTTTCTCCCCACCCAGCCCAAGACCCCCTTTAACTAATAACCTGTAACAGCTTCCGCAGCACCAGAATCATTCAAGCCTAAACAGCTTACCTCCTCTACTCTGCTGACATACAAGTGTATTTGCTCTTACAAGCATGCCACGAGCACAGGTACTATTTGCCGTAAGTAAGCGATTAAATAATTTGTACACCCCTTTCTTCTGCTGTGGACATCTGTAAATATTATTGGATTAATACATATGTAGCACCTGTAGACGGCTCTGGGATTCAGTCTTTTTTTAAATTCTCCACAGGCCAAGTTCAAAGAAAACCAGCATCACCCATGTAGAAAGTACACTGAGGAGGTTGATCAGAGACCGTAACTGCAGGACAGAGCTACTAGACATCTTTGAGAGTCTCCTCCACTATCTGACGCAGGACCTGCCCAGCCAGACGAGTGAAAGAAATGGAAAGCTGAAGAACCCAGGGTTTTTTCTTTCAGCCGATGGGAGGACAATAAACAGTGAACAGCCTGGAATGCTGGTTGAAGAATCACTTAAACAGAATCACTACCAGTTGAATTCCACCGACATAAAGTCACAGCCTGATGCAGAGAAAGCGCCCCCCGGTGAGACGGCTGGGACCAGCTCCAGTCGCTTGGCAAGTGGTCAGTTTGAGAAATCAGTTGACAAGATAAAAGGCGAGCGTAAGGGAAGCCGCACAACTGGGGAAACAACACGACACCTCACCCCATTCAAGCTCCTCCAGGCCAAATTCATGAGGTCCACACCCAAACCTCCTGTCACGCACCGACGGCAGGTGGGAGTGCTGCCTTTTGAATCAGGTGGGAGAAGTGACGAGATGCAAAGGCAGGAAATGAAGGCCGAACGGCCCAACGGTGAGAGTCGCCGGTCCCAAAGAGCACCAGGAGTGAAGAGAGCGGGAAGCGTGAAGACCATGGTGGCCAGGTTTGCCACCGCTGAGCAGAAGGAAAAGGGTTTGAGTGTACAGGAGACAAAGAGTGTGAAGGCTAGACTGATTGGTAAGGGGGCCCTACTGTCCTGCCTTGTGGAAAAGTTTGAAACCATGTCAACTGTGTACAAGAAAAGTGACTTGACATTTTCAAAAGGCAGACCTTCTAGAGAGGGGAAAACAGCAACGGGTTTAGTTAAAGAACAAGTGAAGCGTCATGAAAAGGGTCAACAAAAGGAGCTAGGTCAAACTGCTGAGGGACAAAGACAGCTAACACCTAGTAAGGCTGTAGGACAACGGCGGAAAATAAATATATCAACTACAGAGGAACAAGAAGAGCAGAAAACAGAGTGGCCCGTGGAGCTTTTAGCACAAGAAAATTCAATCCAGGGACAAAGAGATTACTTGAGGATTGTACAAGTCACAAGTCAAGCCAAGCACCAAAATCATGAAGGTCCACATTCTGTAGAGGACATCAACGGACAGGTTTCCGATATGACAGCAAAGATTTTGAGCTCAAAACCAGATGGCACGATTCACAGGGCAGCTCAGGAAATAAATAGCCATGCTCATGAAGTTAAATATGGTATTCTAACAGCAATCTATATAACTTCCATTATGGAGTGGTCACTCCCAGAGCCCATCAGACTTTCTCCCCAAGTGGAGGCTTCAATGAGCTGGTATGTGGCAGGTATTGTCCCCTGTCCTACAGTGTGGACCTCGGCTTGTGTGACGTCCTCTCCTAAACAATACATTGGTCAAACAAAACCTGCCACCACCGACAACTCACCTACAGCACACCCTGAAATATTTCCTAGTTTGACCGTACAATCTTCTGATGTGGCCCTACATTGTTCTCCCGTTGATGCAAATGCAAGCAGCCATTCCACTGCAGCTACTGAAGACAATTGTCCTCCAGAATACAAAAACTGGAAACTTTGTATGTATACAACACATGCCCCATTATGGGACAAGCCACTAAAAGAACCAGATCCTTCCCAGGCCAGAGGACCAGCTGAGTACCCCCTCCCGCGAGCTCTGGGACCAGAGGATTTACTAGGACCTAAAGCAGCCAGCTCCTTACTCCTACGATCAGCACCGGACCCCGGAGATATCACGTCTGGACTCAAAATTCCATTCGCACCTCCTGATTCTTCCGCGATGGAACTTAGCAATGGGTGCAAGTCATCAGAGCATTCAAAGGGCACTCTCTCACAGTTTGCTCATATCAAACTGCAAACCCCGAACGTATTGACACAAGAGAGAGTGGAGGACATTGCAGAGTGTGAACCACTGGAGAAAGATGAAGGAAGAGAAGAAGGCAAATCAACACCTGATGATATAAGAGAAATCAATACCCTGAACAGTATAAGTCATTCTGAGGTTAACATCAGTGAGGCATGTGGTGGGACACATGTTTCAGCATTGGTAAATCAAAGTCAACCTCAGGTAGAGAACCCAAAAGCGAGACCAAAGTACACAACAATTAACTATGGCGACCCCTCAGTGAAACGCACATATAAGCCCAAGATCATACGTTTCACGGACACTTTTACTTTTTAGTATTTCAATACCTTTGATCAGTCAAACTAAACATGTTTAACAAAGCTGTTTTCTGCATTATTATTTAACTTTAAGGCTCTGGGAAGATTTTCAGTGAAAATAAATCTCATGGTTCTATGTTATTTAGTGGTTTCCTTTCTTGTTTTGACAAATTTAACACAATTAAGGTTTAATAATTTACCACAAAACATAACTGACACAGCTTTGATTGTTCTGGAAAGAAATGCATCAAATGGGCAACATTGTACAGCAAATAAATATATTTTTTAGAAGACTCAGATACAAATGTTTTTTCAAGGACAGTTACACCGATCAACCACAACAATAAAACCATCACTAATCGGGCACCCAGGCGTCTCACTTGGTAGAGCGCACTGTGGCAGTTTCGTCTGCCACACAGCATCCAAGTGGCGTGTTCAGGGCCCTCCAGCACAGAGACACAGACAAAGGGGGAGAAAACACACAAGTTTATTGTGGAGAGGGGGCTTGATAGAACAAGCCCCGGAGCAGATGGACACAGGTCATGACAGGGCTCATCTCTCCTGAGTGTGTGTGGGGATGGGGGTTTTACCTGTTGCTCGTTACACCAACCAACGAGCAACAGGTATGCAGCCATTCTGATCCTGGGTCCCCAATTACCTAGACCCAGGTCAGGTGTAGCTGCTCAAACCACACCTGAGGCATCGAGACTCCACAAGACCTCTGAAGTTGTCCTGTGGTATCTTGCACCAAGATATAAGCAGCAGATCCTGTATGTTATGAGGTGGGGTCTTACTATCATAGCCAGAATTAACTTTTTCAGCAATTGGTGCTATAGTAGCTCTTCTCTGGGATCAGACTAGACAGGCTAGACTTTGCTCCCCACGTGCAGCAATGAGCCTTGGGTGCCCATGACCCTGTCACCGGTTGTCCTTCTTTGGAGCACTTTTGGTAGGTACTAACCACTACATACCCGGGAGACCCCACAAGACCTGCCGTTTTGGAGATGCTCTGACCCAGTCGTCTAGCCATCACAATTTCGCCCCTGTCAAAGTCGCTCAGATCCTTACGCTTGCCCATTTTTCCTGCTTCCAACACATCAACTTCAAGAACTGACTGTTCACTTGCTGCCTCATATATCCCACCTCTTGACAGGTGCCATTGGAACAACATGACCAATGTTTTTCACTTCACCCGTCAGTGGTTCTAGTGTTGAGGATAATATGTGTATATGGACGTTGCTTAACAAGTATTCTCTATGTCAAGAAGAGAATACTTCTCTCAATGTTGACACAACAATGACCTCCAAATCACCCACAGTACAGTGGTGGTGAACAGAGTGGCCAAGTTATTTGTTCAAGCACTTATTTTCTTTATCTTTTGAGTATTTGATTATCGAGGTTTACCATATTACCGCATGTGCTAGATTATGATGATGAAAAACAGCATTGTTCTTGACCAATCTGCATGACTTTCATTTCTTGTCAGAATAAATTATTCCGGTATCCCAGTTCCCTTAGGGACTAGAATCAATTTTTTTCCCTATGTCAGTACTGTTCACGCTATTTCAGTACTGTTGGGTGTGGTACAAATAAACATCCATGTGGCATAAAATTCTGTAGTCTGTAGTGTAGCCCAGTTATATGACAATGCCAACTAACCAGATAATGCTTATTGATCGACCTAAAATACTCTTTAAACATTTAAATTTCAAGAGAGTTCAAGAGAATATTTAATTTGTACAATTCAGTAATTTATTTCTCTTTTAACTTCTAAAATAGTGGTTCCCCAAATTTGGAGTTCATTTTTTATTTTAATGGCTAGAATTTGATGTTTTAATACAAACACCTTGAAAGTATGATATTGTTATTGTAATCATTATGACAAAAATCCCAATGCAAAAATCATGAACAGTCATGACAATGATGATGACTAAGTGCTTGGCTATATACAGTACATGTATGTTAATGATTGTGGGAGGAATTTATATGGTTGTAGGAGGAGAATCCATGGTCATCAGGAAATAAGCTATGAGGCCAATCGTAAAGGTTATGGAACAACATTGACCCACAGCTACTTTGCAGACTAGACGACGGTGGTAGATCTATATGTGTTGCCATATGTTGTCACCTGGCTGGCAAAAACTAATTTAGCCTGATTCCCCGTGCACGATTAAACTGTAGTTCAGGTATGTTATTGTTCAACTGAGTCCGTGTGTGAAACATGGCAAATGTGATTCTGAACCTTTGTCATATCAAGGACCTTCATTTTTATATGCATTTGGCGACGGATCCCATTGCTAGATTTTGTCTATGAGACCCTCATCTGAGGAGATATATATTTTTTATTTTTATCCATACCTGTTTCTACTAAAGTTACAGAAATAACGGCGTGTCTGATCAAAACCCCACGTTGACAACCGCACGTAAAAATTACGTCAGCTGGTGCGTGACGTTACGTCGGGAAATGGGCGTGGCCAAGTCGCGTGTTCGGCTTGATTGCCCTGTGGCGCCTTACCTTGGCCAGCTCACAACTCTGTTGAAAAGGTAGCTAAACCGTCTCTGTTTCTAAATAGATTAAAATAGAACAAATATATATATATATTTTTTTGTTGTAATACCGATCCAGTTTGTGGTTGTACTGTGTACTGTGTACTGTGTACTGTGTACTGTGGGCGGGCTTCAGCGACAGGTGAACGGAGCCCATCGGCCCGAGCTAGTGATGAAAGTTTCGACTTTTTTTTTTAGATTCAGCTTTTCAACGAGTCACTCAACTAAAAGTGAGTCGTTCCATTTCCCGACTCGTTTGTTCGATTGAGTTGGCGGGTGAGCGAGCGAGGGGGGGGGGGGGGCTTTCTCGCCAAAAACATTCAGATAATCGCGTCAGAAAGATTGATTTAGGAGGACGAATGCAACGCCCGGGCCTCTAACAGCCCCTGCCACAATTCTGTCAAAGTTGCTTGTTTTGGCAGAAATGCGAAAATAATTGTCACAGTTATTGATTTTGGTGGTATGCATCGGTATGATTCAACATGAAGTATGCCAAATGCCGGAGCCTCATTTTCCGCAACCACATTTATTTGTAGTCCTCTTAATTATCTCCAATCTTCTAAGTCGCGAACGAACCGACGACTTGCTTTTGCCGGAGTGACTCCCGACGTCCGACTCCTGGTTCATTCATGGGCGAGATGCGTTCGCAACGACCGCATCGTTCGCGCATCTCGCGTCGCTAATCCCCACAAGTCGCAAACCGAGCGCAAGTGCGCCGCGGCTCCCGGTTCCCCGCGCGTACCGATGCGGCGGGAAGAGAAAGTTTGACCAACTCCCGTGGCGACCTTTGTTCCACTTGAGCGTTGAACGCAGTGTGCTGCAGAAGCCCATGGCACCGATCCCTTCGACAGAAGTGGCGTAGGGTCCGACGCGATGGAGCAGCCACGGGACAAAGCGGCGAACGGGACCCGCTCCAGACAGCTGGTGGCCGGCGTCAGGGCCGTGGACCGAGTGGAGAGGTGAGAAAGCTCCGCGGACACCGGGGGCAGTATATTTTCGTGAAGGTTTAGTATGCTGATGTTAAAGAGATCACTTCTGATTTCAGCAGCATTGGACTGATTGTTAGTAGAGAGTAGAGTATTTCGAGAATTAGCGTAATTTGCTCGAATTTCAGTTATTGGGGTTTCATCATTGAGTTTTTAATTTCGTACCGTATGGTTCAGAATTCAAGATTCAATATGAGATTTATGATTTGAATCCGAACATGAAATTGTGGTACAAATGCCTATTATTGAATCGATTATAAATTATGTTATGTGGCCTCGCCCTATATGTAACGTCTTATTACTAAATATACACTTCCTTGAAGCAGTTTGCCCCCTTTTGCTTATTGCTCACGTTCAATTTGGTCATGTTGTGATAGTGGTTATGCATTTTACATATTACGTTCTGTAGTGTGCAAACATCCGGTGTGAACCTTTATTACCCAGCTTGTTATCTAAACCCAAGTGTTGTTTGAGTCGTTTAACTTCAAGAGATTTCAAGATTCTTTATTTGTCACATGTAGTCATACAAGTACAGCAAGCAGTGCAGTGATAGAACGGCAAACTCCAAGGGTGGTTCAAAACAAAGGATCAGAATATTATATATTACACCGATCAGCCACAACATTAAAACCACTGACGGGTGAAGTGAATAACATTGATCTTCTCGTTTCAATGGCACCTGTCAAGGGGTGGGATATATTAGGCAGCAAGTGAACAGTCAGTGCTTGAAGTTGATGTGTTGGAAGCAGGAAAAATGGGCAAGTGTAAGGGTCTGAGCGACTTTGACAAGGACCAAATTGTGACGGTTAGACGACTGGGTCAGAGCATCTGAACAACAGCAGGTCTTGTGGGGGCAGAAGAGCTACTGTAGCACAAATTGCTGATGAAGTTAATGCTGGTTATGATAGAAAGGTGTCAGAACACACAGTGCATCACAACTTGCTGCAGATCAGAGTGCGAATGCTGACACCTGTCCACCACCTAAAGCGCCTACAATGGGCATGTGAGCGTCAGAACTGGACCATGGAGCCATGGAAGAAGGTGGCCTGGTCTGATGAATCACCTTTTCTTCTACATCATGTGGATGGCCAGGTTACGGTCCGATCGAGCATCCGTGGGATGTTCTGGAGCAACAGATACCACAAGACACGTTCAGAGGTCTTGTGGAGTCCATGCCTCGATTGAACAATCAACGGTAAAATAAAATATGGCAATAACCTCTTGATAAACAATAAATATTAACCTTAAAGTGACAAGTTTTCGGACAGTATTGGACATACCATAATCCACCAAGAGCTGGGCATCAGTGCAGGAAGAGTAGAGCAACGTCCCAGGATCTGCAGCTTGCTCCTGCCTTAGGTCAGTATTCATGACTCTACCGGCAGAAAGACGCTGGGTAACAATGGGGATTCATGCACAGCAAGGCAGAAAGCAGAACGAAAAAACACAAACCTCTGTCTAATGTATACCAAACACATCTGGATGATCCGGTAGAGTTCTGAAACCATGCCACGGTTCTACAGGGAGGAGCTGCACACATTTTCTTCTCTGCACTTTGCGAGACCGAGCGATGGCAATTGGAAGTATTTGAGCAGTTTCTGCAAAAGGCGGCAGAACCAGTTACTGGATCTGAGGCCTGGGCGTTTAGTTAAGTTACAAAAAATCATTAGTGTAAAATCAGTCTTTCACATTTAATATCAGAGTTCGGGTTTAACATTAATAATGCTACGTGTCAAAAATATGCAAAATCAGACAGGGGGAAAATTGTCTTTGGTCATGTGCCTTTATCAAATTCATGAATTTTGATTAAACCTTTCTTTGATCAAAAAGTTCAGAGCTGGGCGATATGGGAGTAGTTATCTAGAATCGAACTGTGATTCGTCCCACTGAATAAAGATGGTAATATAATATATTTCAGGTGTCTAGTGAATTTTTGGTAACTTTGGTTCATTTGGTGTAAAAAAGAAAATTGTGAAGCATTCAACGGTTATTTTTATTTTGGGGGCGGGCGTTGTCAACGAGACCAGAGATGACTACATTTATGTAGAGGGTGGAATTGCATTTTTCCTATGGTGACGCAAGAAGTCCTGCATTTCAAAGACAGCTGCGGTATTCCAAGTAATGACGACATCATGACCCTTATTTTCCAACCGTAGTGATCACAGGGATCTCTGTAACATGACGTTCTGCTATGCGTTGTTGTTTGAAACATGGCCCTTTCACGCAAGTGTAACATTTGCATGCATTTGCTGGAAGCCGGTATTTGCATTTTCAAACAAGCCAACTCCAACAGAACGTTGGCATGGAGCCGTGTTGTTTAGTGTTGTTGAGGTATGTTAGTAACGTTTAAAAGTGTTTCCATGCATGCATGAATTCTATCACTTCAATGTAGAGGATTGCTGGGGCTGTAGGTGCTTTTGCACTCGTGAAGGTTGGAGCAGTCAGATTATGGTATTACATAAGCATCTTTAAGACGCTGCTTTCAGCCGCTCTCTTCCGTGAAGTGTTAATCTGGAGGCAGAAAATTGGACGTGTGTTTTGGTGACAAAGGCTATTGAAGCACATGACACAGCACCTGAAGAATAGAACTAGTGTCTCTCTAGACTGGAAGATGCGCGTAATGAATATGCCAGGACCCTGTGAATAGAAAAAGACAAATTATGAAAGGCCCAAAACCTGTAGAGGTATAGAAATGCTGTTTTTGCCTTTCTATTAAATTATAGAGCTAATTTACGTTTAAAGTCTAAACATTCCATTGACTGTTTAGTTCAGCAACTCTGTCTGAAAGCAATTTTTTTTTCTTTATTGGTGATATAACTAGGCCATGTCCTTCTGACTTCCCGCTTCAGGGTGGACCCGTACGGCTTTGAGCGCTCCGAAGACTTTGATTACGAGTCTTACGAGGAGCTCATGTCGGAGTACCTGGCCGTGCTCACCAGGCGCTCCATCAAGTGGTCCAAATTTCTCAAAGGCCGGAGCAAGATTGAAAAGACTGCAAAATGTGAGACAACTTGGCTAAATATGTATTTCTTTTCTAAATAGATAGTGGAAGCGTTTCCAAATTACACAAGTTGTTTGCAAGGCCACCTCATTGTGGCGTTACATAAACATTTATTTTGTAATGAACTTACGGATCTTATTTTCCAAATAGACAAATCAAGATTACCTTGAAAAACATCAAATAGCACAATGTGCATTTTTTTATAGAATTGTTTTGGTCCATATTTGTTTATTATATTTACATTTATTGTGGAGATGAACAATATACCAAACCTTCACTTAGTTAGAACCTCAGGAGCGCAATGTAAAACCACAACAGCAGCAGGCTTTGTTCTCTCTCCCACGCAGTGAAGCGCTACGTGCGCAAGGGGATTCCGAACCAGTTCCGCACGTTGATATGGATGGCGGCCAGCGGAGCACAGGAGCGCCTGGAGAAAAATCCCGGTTACTACCAGTCCATGCTGGTGGCCCAGCATGACCCCAGACTGGTGGAGACCATTTGCACAGGTGACCTCTCTCTCTTTTTTTCTGGATCTGGGACACTTTGACCTGCAGTCTGAACATGACCCGACACCTGGTTTGTGTTTGTGTGTGTGCTGTCCTCTTCCTCAGACCTCAACAGAACATTTCCAGACAACGTCCATTTCCGCAAGACGTCCAGCCGCTGTCTGCAGAAAGCTCTTTACAATGTGCTGCTGGCGTACGGACACCACAATCCCGCCGTGGGCTACTGCCAGGTACTACAGGGCACTGACCGCAGACCGCCAAACCAATTGACATGTTTTACAATTGTTGAAAAACAAAATGTATTTGAACTCACGAGTAGTTTGGGATTCCCTGTAATGTCAGCGGCCACCGTGGGGACCGACCAGAAGTGTTTTCAACTCAGTTATCTCTGGCAATGAGCCACCGCATCTCTCCATTGGCACGTGCGTTGGCACTGAAGAGGAAAGTGAGATGTAGTTCTCAACAACAGCTGCTTGTGAGATGTGTTGCGAGGAAGTAATACTGCTTACCCTACATAACATACTGTATATGCTTTTAAGTTCAGAATTGCAAAACAAGACCCAGTGTTCTCATTTTCTGTCAGTTTTTATAGCTGCGTTTAAAAAAAAAAAATATATATATAATAATTCATACTGATGCGAAAACAACAAAACACATTTTATTAAAGGTCACCACTTGTGAAAAAAACACTTTCAGTGCTTGTGCACGTACATGTGGGTCTCTGATAGACCCACTGACACAAACTGTGAGATAAGACAACCTAGTCAGTTTTTTTTTTTTTTTTTTGTGGGCAGCCTAGGTCAGAATTCAGCAAGACCTTCAGATTTGCCTCCCCCTCCTACGTCAAGTAGGGGCTTAAGAATAATACCAACTCCCACCCCCCCGCATCTGAGTATCTACACCCACGGCTTGAGAACTACCTTTGCCAAGGTGCACCATTTTATTCTCACAAGCTCCGGACCCGCTAACATTATGTCGAAGCCAAGCGCTAAGCATGGGAACTGCTCTGTTGTCGGCTGCACAGACCAGCACAAATCTCTGCATCAAGCTGCAGCCGCAGAAGACCGAAGAGCTGAGTGGATAAAGTTTATTTTAATTTTACTTTAAAAACCTTGAAGACGGGTGCATGAAACGCACAGAGCTGGTAGTAAAGGCTTGACTGAATTTGGGAAAAATTTCGAATTCAGTGTATTGAAATTATATTTATGGTGCTTAAAGTTAGCCTGACATCGCCAGACCAGTTTGCAAATGGGATTTGGCCAGGGATCAGCTGGAAATCTGTCTGCACGGGAGGGTGGCCAGACATATCTGCAGAGCAAATAAAACATGAGCTTGCAGATTCGTCGGGTTCCCAGGCAAGCTTAAAGTGGCAAACTCCAAGATTTCGGTTTTGTTGTTTTTGGCGGCACCTATGGTGAAGAGCGGTAAATACAAGTGTGTTTTTTTGGATCTCACTTCCCAGAGATCCAAACAGTATCACCTGTCTGATGTCAGTCAGTTGGTAGTTAGCACCTGGACCAACCACTGCTGGGTGATGGAAGACACTGAGGCTGTCTACAGGAAGGGACCAAGTAGACTCTTACTTTTTGAGGAAGCTCAGATCCTATAATGAGTGCAGCAAGATGTTGCATACCTTCTACTAGTCTGTTGTGGCTCGTGCAATTTTCTTTGCAGTCCTCTGTTGGGGCAGCAGCATTAGAGCCAGCGACTCAAAGAAACTGACCCAACTGATAAAGAAGGCTGGCTCTGTGCTGGGGGCTGCTCTGGAGCCCCGAGAGCTGGTTGTGGAGAGAAGAATGTTGCACAAGCTGCTCAGCATAATGGACAACACTGCACACCCCCTACACAACCTACTGGTCAGACAACAGAGTGTCTTCAGCCAGAGGCTCCTTCAGCTCCGCTGCAATAAGGACCGTTACAGGAGGTCATTCCTTCCCACCGCAATAGCCACCTACAATGACCCCCCCTCTGTGCCAGTAGAGGAAACTCCTCCTCTGAATGGCAATGCACAAGGCACATTTTTACTTCACATTTAACTTCCACTTTTATGCTTTACCTTTCACTAAGTTTGATTCTATTTTATTCTACTTATTTCTATTATTTCTATTTTTTATTTATTTAGTTGTTTTTTTTAATATGTATTCAAACACACGTTGTTCAAAACAGTGGGTTTTTGTAAATGATGTTTGTCTTGTCATGTATGTCATTGCTGCCACAACACTGGAATTTGCCTTTTGGGATCAATAAAGTATTTTTATCTTTTATCTTATTAAAACACGTCACTAACTGTGCCGCTAGAGATTTGAATTCATGGTGGGAATGTCACTGTAGACACCCGGGACTTAGCAGGCATTTATTTAAATGAAAAACTTTAAGAGTGGCAATTTAAAGTCAGATCATATTTATGATTTAAGCTTATTTAACCTTAAAGCCTAATTCCCGCCAACACATGGACCCTTAAAGGTTCTATCGCTAAGTTGTTTTCTTCTGCTTCGAACCACAAACAGGCTGAGACTTGGGCGGGCATTTGCAATGTTGATACCACACGCTCTCTTACTTCTATTGCTGCTGAGATATTTGGCTTTAGGGACGGGCAGCTTGATCCCCATGTTTAGTAAGCAAACTGGATGCAAACATGTCCGTGCAGGCCGGTTTTGCCTGTTTTCTAGAAATTCCCAGTAGGTCATCAGTAGCGGGGCAGTACATTAAAATCCTGTCATAGTGAGTCAAACAACATTTGATAAAGCTAAGGGTATTTCAAGATTCAAGATTTTTATTTGTATTTGAAGGAATAACTTTCTTTTCCCAAGGAATAAGTGTGATTCTAATGAATATAAGGCTTTGAAGACTCTAAACCACCCTGTGTTGTACCCTTTATTGAAGTTTGGCTGGTTTGCCACTCTTGAACACTGAACCGATCCTTACCTTTTCCTGGACAATTCTCTTCCTGCTCTGTGGATTCAGCTGTTTTCATTTGTAGTCTACACCGCCCCGCTTCAGTTTTCTGCCCCTGTGGCGGTTTCTCTGGTGGCGGAGGACTCATCACTCACTGTCACGTGCTTGTTGATGAACCTTAGCCAGATGGGGGAAAAAATGGCCCCTGGCTCTTTAAGCAGCTATTCAGTTGCTGGGTTTTACAGAGCTCAAAACATCACAGAGACAATGATACATTGAGTCGCTCAGACTCGGCCATTTCTGTTACAGTTGCAGTATTGTATTGCTGGTTTATGCTTA
The DNA here is from genome assembly GCF_960531495.2 of Zeus faber. Classification (NCBI taxonomy): domain Eukaryota; kingdom Metazoa; phylum Chordata; class Actinopteri; order Zeiformes; family Zeidae; genus Zeus; species Zeus faber. The sequence continues at coordinate 32,786,624 of NC_137190.1, read as the reverse complement.
TTACCACGTGTTCGTCAAAGTTACTTCAATCTGCTGTAGGCTTGCCCCCAAATAATTTCTTGAACTTGAAATAGACGACCAAACGTTAGTTGACGAGAAGAGTCCAAGTTTTTCATTGGTTGGTTGATCGTAGAATAGAATGAAACGCTAGAGGGCTTTTCATTTAAATTTTCTTTTAAACAAAAATAATGCTGGTTGTTCCTACACATTAATAAAATAAAATAATAATAATAATTACAGCTTTTGATGGTTTGCATGCATGCAAGCCGCGCAGCGCTTGTAAATTTTAAAGGCTGGTAATAAGTTATCATGTTGGTCTTACTGATGAATTAACAAGATGTTCAGTCCCCTTGCTGGTTATTCCGACACACTCAGAATAGGGATGTTCCTAACTACTGATTTCCCTGTTTGAACTTTGACTAGTCTACCAGTCTAGAAGTCAGAAAAAATATTGCGTATATTTTATGAGCCATTTGAAACCGTTAATCACATCCTTCAATAACCAAATCGTATTTTAAATGCCCCGACGGATCGGGCGAAGCCGGACCAGAGGTGGGTCCGAGTCCCAGGGGGACAGGGAATACGCAGCGAGTGAGTCCGCGGCCCCGGGAAGTGGCGAGGTTGAGGGGGCGCTGGGACAGGGATTCAGGCCGGGGCTGTTCAGTGAGTAACAGAGACCGCGGCCCCTGGAAATGCATCCAATGAGGGGTCCCTAACGAGGGGACGCCGACAGCAGGAAAACAATCTTCCGTACACCACATTTCAGTACCAATCATATCAATATGTAATTGAAATATGTACATTATTAAAATAATGAGGCCGAAATAAATTTAACCAATATAATGTTTACCGGTGTTATTAACAGGTGGCTTACTTTGTGTGCGCAGGGCTTGCAAATTAAATTAATATTTTAAGGGCTGGTTATTAAGTTTTGTATTTATCTGTAATGTAGCACAGTGTTAACAATGTTATCAAACATTCTTTGTCGGCCCTCGAACTCAAACCATTTTCTGATGCCCTAAAAACATATTTCAATAATTAAATTAATATCATAACGTACAATGATTAGTCGACTAATGGCTTGATGTGACCACTAATAGTCGACTAGGAAAATCTTTAGTCGCAGGCAGCCCTAATCGTCTATGATTTTTATGTTCATTCCATTTTAAAGCATTGGCACTTCTGCCTGTTCAAATGGAATTCACGAACACAAATTACAGCAAAATTAAGTAACTCAAAATATAGTGTCAATAAAACATTTTTTTATAGAATATTTAAAGATTGAAAAATGTCAACTATACACTCATTGTCTAAAAACCTCACATCCATACCGCCCAAATTCAAATGTATTTTCACAGTTAGATAATGGCCAAATTCAAATGTATTTTCACAGTAAGACAATCATCTGTTCATTAACCATAAAGAATATCTGAATCTCAAAATCCCTAGTTTCCCAACCTTTTTGTCTGCCACGGCACTCTTTTTACAATGAATGAATCCCATAGCACACAACTAAAAACATCAGAAACTTGTAGAACTGTTCTTATTGTTATGGCCTACTAATAGTGATGCAAGGCTTGTATGATTAGTTCTAGGCCAACAAATCTCCGAAAGGACTCAGTTGTTTGGAGTCACCCCAGCAGAGCGAGCAAATCTCGAATTCGCAAAATGAAAATAATTACTGACTAAATAAAAAGTCCAATGAAAAAAGGCCGTCGCCTTTTGCACAACTTGTATTGAATGTATTGAACATAAATGGTGTAAAGGGAAATGCATATCTCTTATTCACATGAGCCATTCACACCCCAGAGCCGAATCAACTCTTCTGACTTTCGCTCACAGGAAGTCCTCCGTCGCGCACCGTGCGTTACACCAACTGAATGAAACAAACAGTCAGAAAATCGAACGACTCTTTTTACCCAGTGACTCGTCAAGAAGCAAATTTCAAAAAGAGTCGAACCTTTACGTATTACGTATAATTGTCCCTTTCAGAGTCAAACGTGTTCTGATGAACACAGAGCTGCTATTCTGGCCTGAACTGATGAATTATATGAATTATTAAACAAAATGCAACACAAATTTCCACAATCTTTTGAAAAATAGTGATACACTGAACAGGCACAGACATGCCAAGAAAGAACTGGCCGTTAATCAGGTAGGAATCAGCCTCATGGTTTTCTTTCGTGTCTGTAGGTCATATCGCGAACAAACCGCTTCAAACGCTGTCAACAAGAAAATGGAGAATCATTTATATTCCAAATCATTTCAAACAATGAAATGTGTCTTTCTCCACATCTTGAAACTCTGTGCAAACATTTGTTTGACCTTCAGTGTCTTTTAACTCCCCGTCTCTCCTTCCTCCGTTTCAGGGGATGAACTTCATCGCCGGGTACCTCCTTATCGTGGCTAAAGACGAAGAGAAGGCCTTCTGGCTAATGGAGGCACTGCTGGGCAGGATATTACCAGGTGTGTGTGCCTGTGTGTGTGTGTGTGTGTGCGTGCGTGCGTGCGTGTGTGCCCGTCCGGCCCTGCTACTATAAATAGCCCGGCAGCGGTCACATGATCTGATCTGTCTGTAGCTTAAGACCTGTGTTTGGACTTGGTTGGCACGGCACTCGGAGAGAGAGTGACCAATCCCAGTCTGCGTGTCTGTGTTTCACTTCCTGGTTCCCGTTAAGCCTGTCTGGCACGCTTCAGTTCATCCGGGACTGACAGGGGGGAAATTTGTCTGATTAAACTAATGACAATAACAGTCCACACTTTAATTGATCAAATGGCCAGTGAAATGTTTCCAAGAGCAATGAAAAACGGATTAAGGCTCCAACCACTTCTAGGCAAATTATGGGAGACCACTGACTATGGCGATATCCATAATGAAGTCAATGTTCTGAAATTGAATTGGTGGAAATGGAGGCAGTGGGATATAGGTTTTGGTAAATTGAAATGTTAGTGTGTGTCTGTGTGTGTCAGACTACTACAGCCCGTCCATGCTGGGCCTGAAGACGGACCAGGAGGTTTTGGGGGAGTTGGTTCGGGTCAAAGTTCCCCTGGTTTGGCAGACGATGGCAGAGCACAACGTCATGTGGACCCTGGTGGTCTCCCGCTGGTTCATTTGCCTCTACATAGACGTCCTGCCCGTGGAGGTGAGCTGGGGCTCATTGTAACCTTTGTCTTTTATATATTTTTTTTACATGATTATTTTTTTATTTTGTAAAAGCTGGTAAACAGTTTACAATACATCAATTTCAATGTCTCTTTTTTTTTTTTTTTGAGGGAGATTGTGAAATAAGATGGTACTTTATTGATCCCCCTCCTGGAGGGGAAATTCAGGCACTGCAGCAGCTCAGTGGGGAACAATAAAATAAGTAATAAACAGCTCAACAAGTACAATAAAACAAGTAATACAGATATGTCTGAAGAATATACAGTGTTGTTATTTTCAGTGAAATGCAAAAAGAATAGTATGTAAAATATGAGATGAACAATGTGGAAAGTGGCAAATGGAAAAACAGTATTTAATAACAGCATAATGGCAATTATGTTTATTATAGCTTGTATTTTATGTAATATGTTTTAATTCAAGCATCAAAAACATGCTTAATTCAATTCTATCTTAAGTTTAACTGCTTCTGTTTCACTAATGTGAATGTCCATCAGACTGCATAGATAAATCTAGTGGCCGAAAGCATTCTCATTCTCAGTCACTGCTTGAAGACAAGAGGATATCAATTCTTTGTACAGGTACTCCTCACTTAACAACCTACCTGTTTAACCACCATTCAGACTTACAACCAGCTCTCTGACCAGTCTGTATTATACGCTGAGTACAATACCACGGCGTCTCAGCGTCAAGCATCTCATTGCACATCACCCTTTATATACTACAGTGGGGCAAAAAAGTATTTAGTCAGCCACAAATTGTGCAAGTTCTCCCACTTAAAAAGATGAGAGAGGCCTGTAATTTTCATCATAGCTACACTTTGACTATGAGAGACAGAATGGGGGGAAAGAATCCAGGAAATCACATTGTAGGATTTTTAATGAATTAATTGGTAAATTCCTCGGTAAAATAAGTATTTGGTCACCTACAAACAAGCAAGATTTCTGGCTTTCACAGACCTGTAACTTTTTCTTTAAGAGGCTCCTCTGTCCTCCACTCCTTACCTGTATTAATGGCACCTGTTTGAACTCGTTATCAGTATAAAAGACACCTGTCCACAACCTCAAACAGTCACACTCCAAACTCCACTATGGCCAAGACCAAAGAGCTGTCAAAGGACACCAGAAACAAAAGTGTAGACCTGCACCAGGCCGGGAAGACTGAATCTGCAATAGGTAAGCAGCTTGTTGTGAAGAAATCAACTGTGGGAGCAATTATTAGAAAATGGAAGACATACAAGACCACTGATAATCTCCCTCGATCTGGGGCTCCACGCAAGATCTCACCCCGTGGGGTCAAAATGATCACAAGAACGGTGAGCAAACATCCCAGAACCACACGGGGGGACCTAGTGAATGACCTGCAGAGAGCTGGGACCAAAGTAACAAAGGCTACCATCAGTAACACACTACGCCGCCAGGGACTCAAATCCTGCAGTGCCAGACGTGTCCCCCTGCTTAAGCCAGTACATGTCCAGGCCCATCTGAAGTTTGCTAGAGAGCATTTGGATGATCCAGAAGAGGATTGGGAGAATGTCATATGGTCAGATGAAACCAAAATATAACTTTTTGGTAAAAACTCAACTTGTCGTGTTTGGAGGAGAAAGAAAGCTGAGTTGCATCCAAAGAACACCATACCTACTGTGAAGCATGGGGGTGGAAACATCATGCTTTGGGGCTGTTTTTCTGCAAAGGGACCAGGACGACTGATCCGTGTAAAGGAAAGAATGAATGGGGCCATGTTTCGTGAGATTTTGAGTGAAAACCTCCTTCCATCAGCAAGGGCATTGAAGATGAAACGTGGCTGGGTCTTTCAGCATGACAATGATCCCAAACACACCGCCCGGGCAACGAAGGAGTGGCTTCGTAAGAAGCATTTCAAGGTCCTGGAGTGGCCTAGCCAGTCTCCACATCTCAACCCCATAGAAAATCTTTGGAGGGAGTTGAAAGTCCGTGTTGCCCAGCGACAGCCCCAAAACATCACTGCTCTAGAGGAGATCTGCATGGAGGAATGGGCCAAAATACCAGCAACAGTGTGTGGAAAACCTTGTGAAGACTTACAGAAAACGTTTGACCTCTGTCATTGCAAACAAAGGGTATATAACAAAGTATTGAGATGAACTTTTGTTATTGACCAAATACTTATTTTCCACCATAATTTGCAAATAAATTCTTTAAAAATCAGACAATGTGATTTTCTGGATTTTTTTTTTTCTCATTTTGTCTCTCATAGTTGAGGTGAACCTATGATGAAAATTACAGGCCTCTCTCATCTTTTTAAGTGGGAGAACATGCACAATTGGTGGCTGACTAAATACTTTTTTGCCCCACTGTATATACACTATATATACTAACACTATGTACACCATATACACTGTATACATCTCATCTCATCACCATTCTCAGTCTCGTTCCTGCAGTCTGTCAGTATTCACTACACTAGCGTTGGCAATGGCCACGCTCCCTTACCGTGGAACCGAACTCGGTTGTTAAGTGAGGAGTACCTGTACTCTTTTGTAGATTTTGACGACATCCGAATCAAATGTATTATTACGGATAAGGACTTTGACCTGGAGGATTGGTGTATAAAGGGTTAAAATTGAAGAAAGTCCCAGTTACAATGTGAATTTGAGGTTCGAGCTGCAGCTTGACACAATCTGTTTAATGGATCTTTGTCTGTTTTCACAGAGTACTGTAAAGCCTAGTGATTTGATTTATAATGCTTCCTGATTCTGAATGTACATTTGATGGTGGATGCATTTGTCATTAAAAAATATTTTGCCGCCCCTCCCCCCACCCCGCGCAGACCGTGCTGCGGATCTGGGACTGCCTGTTCTACGAGGGCTCCAAAATCCTTTTCCGTGTGGCCCTGACGCTCATTCACCACCACCAGGACTCAATCCGGCAGGCGCAGTCGCTGCCGGACGTCTGCCAGAGCTTCAAACATATCACCCACGGAGCGTTCGTGGACGAGTGCCACACCCTCATGAAGGTAATGACCAACATTATTTATCATCAGAGTGATCACGGAGAATTTGACATATCGATATTGCAATATCTGCTCATGAATTTAAAATTCACATTGAAGTGCTAATGTAAAGTTTAGTGGACTGGGTGAAAATGGGACCTATTATAAAGAACTATTTTTCAGTGCTTGTGCACATACATTTGGGTCTCTGGGCCTACTAATACACAAACTGTGAAATAAGACAACCCAGTCAGTTTGCTGTTAGCTGCCTATTTCATTTTTCTTACCTGTGCTGTCAGCATGCTGAACATGCTGGAGTTGCGCATGCAATGCTTGGCGGCCGGGGGCTGACCAGGGGCCTGATGGGGACGCAGAGCTGCTCGGCATGGCGGAGGCGCAATGGCGGGTCGCTCTGCACCCATGGCTGGTCGCGGGGGTCTGGGCATCCTCCCTCATAACATTTTGAGCGTGAAACACTTCATTTCCTGCCTTCTGTTGGGATTTTATGGACCAATAAAGCCTTTACCGCATAAATTTATGCTGGAAATGTCTTATGTTCTTAAAATTCTTAGAAGTACGTTTGCTCTGCTTTTCACAGCAGTTCCGAAATCACTCTTTCTATCATCCCCAGCGAATCCTTGCAGTGCAAATGCAGTGTGTATGTTCTGGAAATGTCTTTCAATGCAGGTACTCCTCACTTGACGACACCTGTTTAACAACTGTTCAGACTTACCACCAGCTCTCTGACCAGTCTGTATTGTACGCTGAGTACAATACCACGGCGTCTCAGCGTCAAGCATTTCATCACACATCACCCTTTATATACTATATAAACTATATACACTATATATACTTACACTATGTACACTATATACACTGTATACATCTCATCTCATTATACTCGTACATCTCTCATCTCGTCTTGTTCCCGCAGTCTGTCAGTATTCACTACACTAGCGTTGGCATTGGCCACGCCCCCTTACCGTGAAATAACGAGTCCTCACTTATCGACCAATTCACTTAACGCCCTCTAGGAACGGAACTCATCGTTAAGTGAGTAGTACCTGTATTATCTTTTTTGTTTGTTAATTTCTCGCCGCAGATTAAGCATGAGTAAGCAGCGTTGGTGGTGAAAAAAACAAATCGGTCCGCTCACTTTTAAATTCTTTATTTTCCTCCAAGACTTTTTGGGGATTTGGAAAGCATAGCTATTGCCCGCAAAATAGTTCCAAATATGAAGATAAATAATATGGCTGTTCGGTCAGAGCTGCAGTCTAATTACTGCGTTCCTGGAGAGCGCGTGCAGCTGCCATCCAGTATTCACTCCCAGCTGTCTGCTCTCCCATTGGCTGGAATGCCTGCATGTGCGTGAGTAAGGGGCCCGAATACTCGATTTTGGGGCCCGAATACTCGATTTTGATTGGTTCGTTCCTGTGGCGTGCTTACAAAGCAGCTGCGTTCCATCAAAGCTTGAACTTGGAAAACTTAAACCCCTGATGCACTAGTTTACTGAAATGTTAAAACATTATTTTTATACAGTGTATAGGCTACACATTTTTGAGAATTGGAGACTGTCAGAATCACTTTGGGCCTACAACAAAGAGAAGTGAAAATTAAAATGTTGAACAATGACTGTTATTCACTTCCATATCATTTTTTTTCAAAGCCACAGGGAGCCACTGGGGAGGGGTTAAAGAGCGGCAGGTTGTTGACCCCTGGCCTAGGGATTGCGGGATGGGTGGGGTGTGAGCTATGTGGGTGGGGATGTGGTGGGCGGCTGCAATCTTGCCCGTCACGCTCCTGCCCCGACGTGCTTCTCATCTGTCCCGAAATTTTAATCCCACTCATATTAGCCGAGAACACATACACTCACACACCAATCCTACTCCGAACAACACTCCACCGGACCAGGGTCAGCGGGGCAGGAGGGTTGCGAGTGATTTGGGTTCGACTTGCTTAAAGGACTCACATCCTGCCATTTTAACTGCAATTGCCACCAGCACGCATTGAGTATTGGGGTTTTCTGGGGTGGCAGGTCGGTGGTGGATCGGTGCGGGGGCTTGGTTGGCCGGGGGATGGCCGGGCGGGCTTGCGCCGGGTGGGCCCCCTGCCGGCTGGGCTTGTGCCTGGTGGCTTATGGTGTGCTGCGACCTGGCGGGGCTACAGAGAGCCAGAGCCCCTGGGTGGCTGCTTGCTGTTGTGGGTGGGGGTTGGGGTGCGGGGGGGCCGCAGTCGGCCTTTGCTCCCGTTGGGCGGGATCTCTGCAGCGGTTGCCCCAGGTACCAGAGCAACCCATATATATTGCGGCCTGCTGGCGTCGGCAGGTGGGCGGCAGCTCTGCTACGTGGATGGACGCTCGGGGCTCCAAGGAGTGGAAAAGGTCCCGCCGCCATCCCTGAGTCCTCAAGCCGTATAGACACTCCACGACAGCAAGAAAGCTCCAAGCACCCTGCCCTGCAGCTACAAAAGACCCCCAACCCACAGAGAAGCCAGGAGCCTGCAGAGCAACACCCACTCTGACCCAGCGGAGCATAAACCAGTTCCAGAGAGCGCAAGGAGACCCTGCACCCCCAAAGCGCACACATACAGTACAACCCACCCCCACCCCGCAAGTGCAGAACCCGGGCGCAAGACATGGACCACAGGCCCAGAGCAAGGTCCTACGCCGACAGGCCGACACCCAGCCAGAACCGCCCGCCCTGTGGGTGAGCCGGTGAAGCACCCAAGATATCTTGTTACCGTGGCCTGTCGCGATGAAGCTCGGATGAGAATTTGTCTGATCTTGTGCCATTTGCTCTTTAAAATTCTAATAAACCCTCCAAATCACTCTCATATTCTTTAATGTATTTATTCTAGGGTTATATATTATTTCATATATTTAAACAGTGTACGATAAATTTTCTTTCTTTCCCCCACCTCTCAGAAAGTCTTCACCGAACCAGGAAGCCTCTCCATGGCAACCATAACCAAGCTGCGGACGACGTGTCAAGCTTGCATCGTGGCAGAGGAGTCCTGACCCTCGTCTTAATGCCTGGCAACACACTCCTACATTCCAGAAGCGGAAAGGCACCCACAGAGATTATCCCCAAATAAAAAGAACTGCGATGCACGAACTATATCCAAGTCGGAATTTAGAGAAAGTTTTTCTTGCAGCGGTTTTCCAATGGACATTGATTGGATTTCTAATTTGAACTAATGGATGGAACACTGTGCACTACGAACAATACTCGTATTGGCTGACGAGTCCAATGTGAGACCACCAGAGGATGAGGGAGACTAGTCAGTGTTGGGGATAAACTTCCAGTCACTTTTTCTTTTCTTAGAATAATTGTTGATGTTATTTCTCTGACTTAACTGCATTTTGCGAAGCAGACCATGGAACCACTTTATTCTGTATGGATCTCTATTTTTGTAGATTAGTGTATATAAATAGTGTTGATTTTTCTAAAAGAAAACAGAATGAATGTAGAGTACAGGATCTAGTCTCACGAAACGGTCGATTCGGGTTGATTTTGATATCTGACACAGTTTTGTCTTATTGTTTTTCTATCGTTATAACTTCAAATATCTTGCTTTGCACTTTGCTGACAGTAGGGGGTGCAGCAGAGCAGAACAGGGCTTGCATCCTGGTTGCACACTGAACGGATTCCTACTGCCTCTGAAATATTTGAGAATTAAACCCTTTCTTAGATAAATTAATAGTTAAAAGAATGTAGGTACATATCCTAATAGTTCCTGGTAATGTTTTGTCTATGATCTCAATGTCCAAGCACAATTAACCTTTGTAATATGTAGGGCGGGTGAGGGCGGGGGGGGGTCCATCTATTATGTTTAGGTTCAAATTGACCCACTCAGGTTTAAATGCACTCCAAACAGTGAAAGAATTGTTAAAAAATCAGAAATGCAAGAATATTTGATTCCAAAACACTGTAACGACCCATCAATTAAACGTTTCCTTCCTCATTTCCTGTCACATTTTTTATATTTGATTTTGTGACGATATAGACCTATGGTATGGTTTAGAGGTATGGTTTAGACTTCAGGGTATAGAAAGATAGCTTTAATGGACAACAGCAGCTGGGAATTGAAGTCGGCCTCGTCTCTTTTTTTTTTTCCCCCCACTCTTGTTCCAGCCATGGTCAACTTTCTGTTCTGGAGTTCACCACCACCACCTCCGTTATGTTACCCAGCATCCCCCTGGTTGCTCATCCCCCCCCTGATGCTCGGGTGCTGCTCCGACTGACTTCCCCCAGTGTGAATTTGCATGTTCCATTTTTACTTAAATTCAACACAATTCCGACACGTATCAAGTTCACTGAAAGTTTTATTCAAGTTTTCTTGCTTTATAAATTTCTAAATCTATGCAAACTTCAAAACCATACAATTGGGGTAAATTTTAATTGACTAAAGTGAGACACCCCTCATACAAAACCAGATCGAAGGTCTGTCTATAAAAATAAGGAAATCACTCGACTTTCATATTTAAAACCTCAGAATAAGAGCTATTTGGAAAAACAGCCGTGAGATTAAAGAGTACCAGCCCTTGGTCGGGTTTAGTAAATGCAGTTACAGTATGTAGTTCTGACTACATGCAAAGAGCAGTAACCCACATTAAAACCCCTTATTTATTTTTAAAATCAGGGTTTCACCAATTCATATGGTTAGGAGTGGACATTCAGTGGATTCCCTTTTCATGAAAAGAACTGGGCATCATTGGAAATTTCCCAAAACCACTAAAAAGTACAAAATATAGCACTCTTTCATAGTGAGGAATTATTGACTTAAAAACCAAGCCCTCAAGAGAAAAAACCAGCATACAGACTAACTGCAGGACAAGCCACGGTGGCTTGTGGGCAAAGTGATCCTAGTGCTCGGTTTGAATTGACTGCATGAAAGCACTGTTACCAATCAGACCAGGAGTGGTAACTGTTCGCACTCCCGTCCCCTCTCAGCTGTGTCATGTGACATTTATTTACAAAAATATAAATACAAGACCAAAACAAGAACACAATTATTTGAACTAAACTGAAAAGTAAGTGTCCTCAGGCTTGCTTCACACCAAATCCGACCTAGGCAAACCAGAAGTTCATTCATTCCTGGGTCGGACAGCCGGATGCGATTACGGATTCGGTGCGACACAAGCGTCGGACTTATCCAGAAAGCGATACGTAACATTTATTCCGACAGGGGGGGGGGCAGAAAAGCTTTACAAACTTATCTCTGAATCATCTATCAACTGGAAGAGTTTAAATAGCAATGCAAATAAAAACATTTTTTAAAACATCACAGGCGCCATTCATCCTCTCATTCACCCGCACAATCACTTTATCATTTACGTGCATTTGCACACAGGACGGGACGGTTCCTTCCGGGCGGCGTCTCCTCTCAGATGGTCTGGTAGCCAGCGTGGCTCCTCTTCCTGCCGATGAGGTAGGCGATGAGGACGATCAGCACCAGGCCGGCCAGCGCCGCTCCCACCACGATGGGGATCAACATCTGGTCCTGGTCCATCTGACACTCCTCCGCTGGAGACGGCACGAACCGAGTCAAATCAAAGCGCATGTCATCATTTGGTCTCAACAGGTCGATATTGACTCCGGTCGTAACTCCGTATCGGTACAGTGCAGAGACTGGGCATCATATCATTTCAGTTCTGTTGTATCGTAACACTGTGACGTGGCTTTCATGAAGTCTCTTCCTGCATTAAAGTGATTAAATGGTCATTTTTTTTAACTGACGAGACTGCATCACTGCTTGGTCATCGTATCTACATAATAAATGATTATGCATTTAAAACTAACATTTACATTTGTAATTCAAACACATTATTACACATTTATTTAATTATCCATTTCATGTAAAGTAATTTAAAGCGCCAATTTAGAAGATTTCCATTTAAATAAATCTCTGTTAAGTCAATTACTGCTTTCCGGAAAGGTGCTGCCAAAAACAGCTAAACATTTAAGATTGCCACTTTACTATGATGTAATTTACATTTAAATAATATTAAATGTATGAATTAATAATTTGGTTTATTTTCACATTATAATTGCGATATTTTGGTCAAAAATATTTATAATATCTTTCCTTTTTATGTCAACACAGAGGCCTACCTGTGGCAAACTGGTTGGTGGTGACGCCGAAGGGCTGCACCTGCAGTCGGAAGGTGTTGAGAGCGAATCCCTCGGCGACGAACAGCGTCTGCTCCGAGTTGCACATGTAGGAGCGCCCCAAGGTGCTGCGCAGGTAGTCCAGGCTGTCGTTGCTCACCAAGACCGGATCTGGAAAGGGAGAGGATCCTTTTTGGGAGGAGCTCAGGTTCCAAAGGAGGGAAGGTCAACGAACACCGCGTAACACGGTAGGTTTTATGGCGAGAAGCGGCCATCACAGGAGTTCTATCAGATATATCAGATATTCCATGTTTTTCGTTCCTTGCTTACCTGTCATATCGGGCCAAGCTGCGACCAGACTCAGCCAGCTCAGGTGGTACTTGTTCGATGTTGAGTTCTGTGGACACAGAAACAAAAAAAAAATGGTCCCACTTGATTTAGAACTTCTGAAGATTTCTAAGGTTTGTAAGGCATTGACATGAGTTCAACCGAGCTCGCCGTGTCGCCTCCTTATGAGGGAGCCGCGGGCTAGCTTACCAGGGTGAAGACGAAGGTGAGGTTGGTGTTCTGGTCCTGGGTCAGGACCAGCGTAGCACTGCTGGTCTCACAGTGTCCAGAGGCCGAGGTCTGATTGGGGTGCAGGTTGACCACTTCCTGGACCATCTGGTGAGAGGACAAAGTCAGAAATACCCTGCTAATAGCTGGGGCGCTGTTGGCATCGTGCTCCGGGCGGGTTATCTCCCAAATAGGAGCCTTTCTGTGTGGAGTTTGCATGTTCTCCCCGTGCTCACATGGGGTTTCCTCCACCTCACGTCAGTAAGGACCCCCACCAAAAACATGCCCCCATCATCGTCTGACCAGCGATGGACACTTATCACCTGGTCCCCGGGCGCGTCCACGTATGCTGCCCACTGCTCCTGGCTGTGCCCCCGGAGGAAGGACAAGCCAGGATGGGTCAAAAGCAGAGGAACCATTTCACCGGCCACCATCAAGCATGTGCATGTGTGTGTGTGTGCAAGCATGTGTTGTGGAGTGTCGTGTGACGATTAAAGACTGTTTCTTCTTCTTTCTTCTAATATGATAAAACGGTGTTCTTCGGACACGTCATCATAATCATATTGAATACATATATTTTACCTTTTTCTGCGACTTTGAGGAATAGGACACGTTGAGCTGCAGTCCCATTTGGGCCAGGAGACACATGGTGCCGTTTATGTTGATGGAGTAGTTTCCCCGCTCCGGGGTCCCCGTGGGGGTCGGTGCTGGGGTCGGGGACGTCGTCGGGGCGACACTCGTCGGCAACACCGTAGTGACGGCCTGGTCCGCTGTGCACACGCTTTCTGAGGACAAAAAAAGATTGTCTTCGGTTGTTAGGCTACCTGGGGGTTTCCCCAACCGTTTTTTTAAATGAAATAATCCCAGGGCACCCTACTATCCTGTTAACCGCTGAAAACATCACAAAACATGTAGAACTGTGCTTGTTATCATGGCCTACAAATAGTGAGTGATGCAAGACTCAAACGATTTGTTCGGAGCGAACAAATCATTTAAATGACTCAGGAGTCTGGAGTCACTCCAGCAAAAGAGTGAATCTTCGACTCAAACTCAAAATAATTACTGAGGACTCAATTAAAGTCAAAGTTTGAAAAAAAAAAAAAAAAGGTAATTCATATTAAATGCTCGTTGACTACGAAAAGTCTTATTGTTTTATATATAATATGTTGGACAACACTGATCCGCAGCACAAGTCAGATGTGAATTTCAAAGTCTACCAATTACTTTTTGGCGCAGAGGCAAAATAGTATATGCAAACAGCTCACTCAGATTTGGAGATTTTACTGTAAATTAACAGCGTCGTCATGAAGTTCAGTTTACAAATAAAAGGTTACGTTTTATTAGTATTTATGTGCAGTTTCTTTTTAGAGTCTTGAAATGAGGGACAATAATGACGCGTTGTGACTACGTTCCACCGTTTAGTTCCTCTGTAGTAAAAAGTTGAGCAGGTGAGCTGACTCTGCATGGAGCAGGCGGAGCGCAGTGCAGCGCCTCGCCCCTACCAATGTACAACCAGGGCTTCAGAGAGAGTCTTGTTCTGCTGGAGCTGCTATTCTGTCTGGAACTGATGAATTAGACGAAGTAGTGGAGCCTTGCAATTTTGATCTTGCAACATAAACGCTCATTTCCTTTCTTAATTTAATTGCAATTTGAAAAACCTTCACATTGTATTTATTCCAGAATACCTGACCAACGTTAGGTGGTCAGAGATAGATGGACTTTTTGAATTACATTAGAAAATAAAGTTTAGCCTAGATTTGTTATTTTGTGTTGCGCAATCAGAAATAAGACAACTTAATTCACCAAAAATACAAACCCCAATTCCAATAAAGTTGGGACGTTGTGTAAAATGTAAATAAAAACACAATACAATGATTTGCAAATCATTTTCAACCTATATTCAAATGAATACACTACAAAGAGAGGATATTTAATGTTCAAACTGATAAACTTCATTGTTTTTTTGCAAATATTCACTAATTTTGAATTTGATGCCTGCAACACGTTCCAAAAAAGCTGGGACAGGGTCAACAAAAGACTGGGAAAGTTGAGGAATGCTCAAAAAACACCTGTTTGGAACATTGCACAGGTGAACAGGTTAACTGGAAACAGGTGATTGGTTCATGATTGGGTATAAAAGGAGCATCCCCGAAAGACTCAGTCGTTCACAAGCAGGGATGGGGCGAGGTTCACCACCTTGTGAACAACTGCGTGAGCAAATAGTCCAACAGTTTAAGAACAACGTTTCTCAACGTACTATTGCAAGGAATTAAGGGATTTCATCATCTACCGTCCATAATATCATTTAAAAAGTCTGACGAGTCCACATTTCAAATTGTTTTTGGAAATCGTGGCCGTCGGGTCCTCCGTGCCAAAGAGGAAAAGGACCATCCAGATTGTTATCAGCGCAAAGTTCAAAAGCAGGCATCTGTGATGGTATGGGGGTGTGTTAGTGCCCATGGCATGGGTAACTTGCACATCTGTGAAGGCACCATTGAGGCTGAAAGCTACATACAGGTTTTGGGGCAACATATGCTGCCATTCAAGCAACGTCTTTTTCAGGGACGTCCCTGCTTATTTAGGCAAGACAAAGCCAGGCCACATTCTGCATGTGTTACAACAGCGTGGCTTCGTAGTAAAAGAGTGCAGGTAGTAAACTGGCCTGCCTGCAGTCCAGACCTGTCTCCCATTGAAAATATGTGGCGCATTATGAAGCGCAAAATACGACAAGGGAGACCCCGGACTGTTGAGCAACTGAAGTCGTACATCAAGCAAGAATGGGAAAGAATTCCACCTACGATGCCTTTAACAATTAGTGTCCTCAGTTCCCAAACGCTTATTGAGTGTTGTTAAAAGGAAAGGTGATGTAACACAGTGGTAAACATGCCCTGTCCCAGGTTTTTTGGAACGTGTTGAAGGCATCAAATTCAAAATGAGTGAATATTTGCAAAAAAACAGTAATGTTTATCAGTTTGATCATGACATATCTTGTCTTTGTAGTGTATTCAATTGAATATAGGTTGAAAAGGATTTGCAAATCATTGTATTATGTTTTTATTTACATTTTACACAATGTCCCAACTTCATTGGAATTTGTAAATCCTGAACGTTAAATCCAGAATTTAAAAACAAATTGCCCCACATATGTACATACACACACACATCAAATAAAGAGTAATACCAGTTGGACTGAGATCGCCTCCGGGCATGTACGCCTCGAGCCTCATGTCAGAGAGAGTGACGTTGGTCGCCCCCACCTGGATGGGGTCAGGGGTCACACAGCGGTAGGTGGTGTTGACTCTGGCCCAGATCCCCAAATCAGAGGTCGATATCACAGTGACCACATCTAGAGGAAAGTGGCGAGTTTGAAATAGGACGTTATTTTGATACATGTGGAATATACAGTACACCGATCAGCCACAGCATCAAAACCACCTGCCTAATATTGTGTAGCTCCCCCTTATGCCGCAAAACAGCTCTGACCCGTCAAGGCATGGACTCCACAAGACCTCTGAAGGTGTCCTGTGGTATCTGGCACCAAGACGTTTGCGGCGGATCCTTTAAGTCCTGTAAGTTGTGAGGTGGGGCCCCCATGGATCGGGCTTGTTGTTCCAGCACATCCCACAGATGCTCCATTGGATTGAGATCTGGGGAATTTTGAGGCCAAGTCAACACTTTGAACTCTTTGTCATGTTCTTCAAACCACTCCTGAACAATGTTTGCAGTGTGGCAGGGCGCATTATCCTGCTGAAAGAGGCCACTGCCATCAGGAAATACCGTTGCCATGGGGTGTACTTGGTCTGCAACAATGTTTAGGTTGGTGGTACGTGTCAAAGTAACATCCACATGAATGCCAGGACCCAAGGTTTCCCAGCAGAACATTGCTCAGTGCATCACACTGCCTCTGCCGCCTTGCCTTCTTCCATAGTGCATCCTGGTGCCATCCCTTCCCCAGGTAAACGACACACACACACGGCCGACCACATGATGTAAAAGAAAACGAGATTCATCAGACCAGGCCACCTTCTTCCATTGCTTCATGGTCCAGTTCTGACGCTCACATGCTCATTGTAGGCGCTTTAGGTGGTGGACAGGTGTCAGCATGGGCACTCTGACCGATCTGCGGCTACGCAGCCACATACGCAGCAAACTGTGATGCACTGTGTTCTGACACCTTTCTATCAGCATTAACAGCATTAACTTTATTTACAAATTTGTGCTACAATAGCTCCTCTGTGGGATTGGACCAGTCGGTCTAGACTTCACTCCCCATGCACATCAATGAGCCTCGGACGCCCATGACCCTGTTGCCGGTTCACCTGCTGTACTTCTCTGGAGCAATAATAACCACTGCATACCGGGAACACCCCACAAGACCTGCCGTTTTGGAGATGTTCTGACCCAGTCGTCTAGCCATCACAATTTGTCCATTGTCAAAGTCGCTCAGATCCTTACCCTTGTCCATTTTTCCTGCTTCCAACACATCAACTTCAAGAACTGACTGTTCACTTGCTGCTTAATATATCCCACAGCTTGACAGGTGCCACTGGAACAACATGATCACTGTTATTCACTTCACCTGTCAGTGGTTTTAATGTTGTGGCTGATCGGTATAAGCGCTCTTTACTGTGAGGACAAAAATAGTCCTATGTCAAATACAATATGATGTGTTTTAGCTTTGTTAATGTCCATAATTTGGGAAAGTACAATACAAAAT
This sequence comes from Zeus faber, assembly GCF_960531495.2. Lineage (NCBI taxonomy): Eukaryota > Metazoa > Chordata > Actinopteri > Zeiformes > Zeidae > Zeus > Zeus faber. Next base: position 32,769,115 of record NC_137190.1, on the reverse strand, counting down.
GGAGAAAATAATGACAATTAACCTTAGAACACCTTTTGGTAAATTAGACAGTAGATGCAGATCTAACAGGATCACTTTTCGTTAATATCCATTCCCTCTCATAGGCTGGCTACATCCCTGCGTATACAGAATGATTTATTTTAGATGCGTGAAGGATGAGTGTTGCACATAACAGTTTTTAAATTGGTACTTCCATATTATCTGTCTCTGATTATCAAGAGCAGGAAGTCTTATAAATAAACAGTATGTACACACTTTATCTGCTTGTAATGTACTACCATGCTGTTGTATATCCAACTTAATTGAAATTGCCGAAAAGTGGCAAATCTCACAGAAATTAACTATATATATCATACAATGTATTATATTATACAAATACATTTAATGAAAAAGTAAAAATAAACCTGAAAAACAAATCAAATGGAGGACCTCTGAAGGGGCAACAGACCCCAGCTTGGGAAACCTTACTCTAACACAACTAGATTAAAATTTTGGTAATTAATTTTTTGATATTCAGCCTGGGTATGAGTCCCTTTCACTAGAATGCCCCATCCCAGTCCATCGACAGAGTTGGACTGAGGTCCTCACCGGAGCTGTTGGCCTGGGGGAAGGCAGAGGCGTCGCTCAGATTGTACTGCAGGCTCAGCTTGGCCAAGGCGTATGTGCTGCCGTTGGTGGAGAAGCTCAGGCCTAGGGCGTGGCCCAGCCCGAACACGGCCACCAGCTCCGCCGCAGCCACGTCTGTGCCGCATGAGCTGCTGCCGGCATCCACGGTGGTCGAGTTGGGGAGAGCCAGCTGTGCGGTGCTCTGGAAGGAAGAGGAGAGGAGGATTTTAGGAGCCCCAGATACAGCCTGATGATGTCAGAAGACGGCATAATACATAATACTGAAGACAACAACTATTTTTTTTTTTTTCTTCCTTCATGAACCTTCCAGTAGGGATCCAACTCACCGATCACTTTGAAGGCTCATGAAATGTAGTTCTCCTGCTGTGAGCTGTAGCTTGTGAAACCTAAGTTAGCCCGCTGCCGTTACATTTTTGGTGCGCGGCAATTAGTGCAATTATGGTACCACCTATAGCACTGTTTCTAGCCTGAGATAGATAGATAGATAGATAGATAGATAGATAGATAGATAGATAGATAGATAGATAGATAGATAGATAGATAGATAGATAGATAGATAGATAGATAGATAGATAGATAGATAGATAGATAGATAGATAGATACCTTATTGTCATTGTACAAGTAGGCAACAACAAAATTATATCCTCTGCATTTGACCCACCCAGGATCAGTGGGCAGCCGCAGTACAGTGCCCAGGGACCAACTCGAGCTCTAGATAGTTGAGAAACTTGACATACCATGCCACTGGAGGTGTTGTACGTGATGGAGAAAGAGGCAGAGAGTTCAGCTTTGATGCATGTGGAGTTTCCGTCGCTCACCTCTAAGGTGACGGCCTGAGCACCACCTGAAACAGACGACCGTTATTATTAATGCTCAACGTGACTTCAGACCAGCAATACTGTTTGACACTTGGGACTTGTGGCTGGTTGGAAGTGTGAACAGTGTGAACTCTGAGACACGCCGACCACGTGGTTTCCTGTTACTTCCCTTTCACAACCAGCAGGTGGCAGTAGAGTTCACACACTGCACGTGAACACAACAACATGACAGGCTCACAAAATTGACTTTCCCTGACTGACTGACATATTTTAAGGGCTTTCACAAACACTCGACTTCCTCACCCTCCTTTAACCTCTTTGTTAGAGTTGTTGTTATTATTATAAATTTTTTTTTTAAATCAACAACTTTATCAATTGTTGTTTACTGTCTATCTTTCCTGCTTGTGGGTAGATAAGAGATAACACTGGGGGGTCCACAAAGGAAATTAGAAGAGGTATTTTTCCATGAATAGTAAAGCGTTAAGGTTATTCCGCTTTACACCAGTGTTGAGATAACATGCGTCTTGGAGATCTCCTGAAACAAACCACCTAAGCCTCGACAGTCTCAGTCATTCACCTAAATCCTCAATCACTCATCCTTACTTAGTATGCTGATGAATCGTGGGGAGAGATATTAAAGCAGTTTGCTCGCACTTAAGGAAATGGAAAAAAAGAAAATCAAGGAGTTGTGCTGCAAATGTAAGGATAGCTATGGGTGATATTGAAGACTGAATTATGGGTAATTTTACACAATATCAGGTTTCATGTTCGGACTGAGCTGTACCTGAAAATGAAAGAAACATGTGTCACTGTGCTTATCACTATGGCCTACTAAAGGTTAATGATGCAAGACTCGCAAATAAGTCATTCATAGCAAACAACTCATTTCAATGAGTCGGGAGTCTGACAAAAGTGTGGGGGGATTGGGTGAATCTCCGTCTCACAAACTGAAAATAATTACTGCGATAAAACTGTGAAGGCATTTGAGGCGCTCAGCGCCCACAGAGCGTCCATCACTGCAGGGGAGTTGTTATCCTGACTGGCCTGGGCTGTTTGTACTTTCACTTGTGATGAGTTAAGATCTTTAGGGACTTTCCAGGAGAAAGAATGGAGCAATTTCACTTTTGGGAACCACCTTCACGATAGCTCAAGGTCACAGCAGATGAATCCAAGAATCCCATCTAACAATTCAGAGTTTGCTCTTCCCTGTAATAAAGACTCCACAGTGACCTGTCAATTGGCCTTTCTGGTCTATCATCCCTCAGAACAGTACAGTATAGTCTAGTCTATTGTGGTCTGTTTCTCTCTCCCAGCTCCTCTTTAATGTCCTCCCTCCTCCGGCTGAAACATGACACTGCCGTGGCCTCCGTACTGACCCGGTAAACACAGACTTTGACACAACACAGCAATCAGGCCATTGCCGCCGGAGATTTACTGCCACTCACGCTGATACTGATATGTACGCAGTCAAACAAGAGGCTATCCAGCTGCTGTTATTTTTTGAGGGAATACTGTTGCTGCAAAGTGTAAAGACTAAACCGTCTTTTGTTACAATTATATATTATTATTGGTGGTACTACCATTATTACTACTACTACTATTATTATTACCATAGGTATTATTGTTATTAGGACCACTGTTACACACACACACACACACACACACACACACACACACACACACACACACACACACACACACACACACACACACACACACACACACACACACACACACACACACACACACACACACACACACACACACACACACACGTTACTGTTGGAAATATTTGAGAACCAATCTTCAGTAATCTGGATATTATAACCAAGCAGGTAGTGGCATTGATTAGAACAGTCTACAAAAGTTGTTGGATTGGATGGAGTCATTGGATCAACTTAAAAGAAATAGCTTCAAGTTGAGACCTTATCTAAAACATGTGTGTGGAGGGAGTAACTCCCAGAGTTTCTCAGTCCTCATTCCTATATTGTCATCCATAGTGTCCCTTAGCTCCTAGAGCATCTCCTCACTCCTAGAGTGTCTCCTAGCTCATAGTGTCTTCTAAAGTGACTCCCAGCTCCAAGTGTCTGTCTCCTAGCTCATAGTGCCTCCTAGATCTTGGATTGTATTTTAGAGTGTCTGCTGGTTCCTAGATTGACTCCCAGAGTGTCTCCTAGCACTAACTTCCTTACTCTCTGAGCTGGGAGACACCTTAGAAGACAATGGTCTGAGACACTCTGGAATACAATTTAGGAGCTAGGAGACACTAGAGGCACTGATATACTCTAAGAGACGAGGAACTAGGAGACACCCTAGAAGACAATCTAGGAGCTAGGGGACACTGGTAGACAATATTGAGGCCAGGAGACACCCTAGCAGACAAGTTTGGAGCTAGGATGCACTCAATGAGCTCGGAGACGCCCTGGAAGCAATAGACACTGTAGGAGACACGATAGGAGCTATGGGACCGTCCAAGGGACAATACAGGAACTAGGGGACACCCTTATCAGCGAGGAGACGCCCTGGGAGACATTCCTGTGAGTAAAGATCCCCTCTAGGAGCCGCCCTGTGAGCAATAGACACTTAGAAGACACTCTAAGCGCTCCCATACACTGGTAGACAACCTTTTTTTTTGCTGGGAGACACTGTAGGAGCTCACACTGCTTTGCCGGCGTTGTTTTATCGACGTTGTTTTATCGACGTTGTTTTATTTGGTGTTATTTTGGAAACAGCCCGCGACAGGACTACTCTGTGGGGCTCGAAACGCACCGCGGCTCCGAGCGCTCCTCTCTCCGGGCGGAGGGCAAACGCCGCTCGAATAACGCTGCGACCCGAGCGAACTGCAAGCAGCACGCCGACACGGGCTGCTCGGCGGTTAGCTTCGCGCCGGACGCGCGGTATCTAACGTCGGTTGACGCAAATCCACGGGAGGCGTCACCCCGCTGAGCCGCCCGGGACAACGGGCTGTGTGGCGTCGTTTCGGTTCGACTCGCATGCGGCGGTCGGGCGCTTCGAAACTCACCTAGAAGCACCAAACAGGCGACGAGGGCGACGGAATAATTTGAGTAGCCCATCTTTGTTGTTGTTGTTGTTGTTGTTGTTGTTGTTGTTGTTTACAGAGCCGTCCCTGCGGGTAACAGCGTGGAATTGCGGGCGCAGCACACGCACTTGACGCCCCGCTTCCAGGAGCGGGAAATAAATAAAATGAATAAATCAAAAAACCCGCGGATTAAAAAAAAAAAAGAAGGAGGAGGAAAAACAAAAAGACGAAGGCGCGACAGACGCAACAGAAGCGACTCTGTCGCGTTTGTTTACGACCCACGATCCAGAATGCCCCGCGTCACGTGAGGCTTTATGCTGCGTTCGGGTCACGTGGGAAAGACGGCAACCGTGTCACAAGTACCACCAAGCGAGCGTGTTCAAGTCCTATTCTGGACTCGGAAATGTGAGTTGTTGTAGCCCATTTTAGCCCGTGACACGCGTGTTTCATCCCCCCCCCCCCAAAAAAACAAACAAAAAACAAACCTATTGCTGGATTTTAAATTTTGCACGCCGTTTTAACACGTGCGTGTATAAAAGAAAGAAGAAAAAGAAGAAACAGTCTTTATTTGTCACGCAACACACCACACTACAACACATGCTTTGATTGTGGCCGGTGAAATGGATTCTCTGCTTTTGACCCATCCTGGCTTGTCCTTCCTCCGGGGGCACAGCCAGGAGCAGTGGGCAGCATACGTGGACGCGCCCGGGGACCAGGTGATAAGTGTCCATCGCTGGTCAGACGATGATGTGTGCATGTTTTTGGTGGGGTCCTTACTGACATTAGGTGGAGGAAACCCCATGTGAGCACGGGGAGAACATGCAAACTCCACACAGAAAGGTTCCTGTTTGGGAGATAACCCGCCGGAGCACTGTGCCAACAGCGCCCCAGGCGGGAATCACCTCGAATAAATTGTATAGTGGAAACAAACGAGTGTGCATATTGAGGGATTTCGCTACCCCAAGCACTTTACCCTCAGATCAGATTCAAAGAAACAGCACGCAACTCCAAACTACACTAGGGCACCACTACAATTTTTGTCATTGTATTTTCAAGGCTCGTAAAAAAAACGTACAAATTTTCCAAATTTCCCAAGCGTCATCCGTCGCTTGTGATTAAAAACCGACCACGGGTCAAAGTTAAGCACACTGTGTAGGCTTTTGTTAAGCACTGATCTTATTTTCTTATTTCTTATTTTCTTTCTTATTTTAACCAGACCGAAACACAAGTGGCAATCATCGTTGTAGATTTTGACGGAGGACCTACCCACTCAAAAGTGCTACAGTTTAGGACTACAAACTAGTTCCCAACGGGTGGTGGTTATTCCTGGAACTTCCACGTGACGTGACTCCCCCACACTTAAGGTCTAATGTCAAAGCACAGCCAAAGGCTTCTGTTCTGTAATGTCAGAGAGTTATGAGACCAAAGAAGTATGCAGACAAAAGACAAAGGAAAGCGATTAAGCAGACGCATACGCCTAAATACGTTAAACACAAGACAACTAAAGGCATGAAATAAAGTTAAGGAAAATGGTTTGTTACTGGGATGACCCTTATAGACCACCGGTCGAAGCATAGGAGTATTTTCTGAAACTAGCTGAATGGTAAAATAGGGATATACTAACCAAAGCACCAGAAGTTATGCTTTCCCCCTACATTACAGTATAATACACAAAGACCCTAATTATCAGATGAGACATTAGAATTTTTTACGCAACATAGCTGATGGCAAGCCACCAGCATGGGACTGCACAGCACAATGCTGGTCATGCACAGTCAGCTGATCGCATCCGTCGATTCACAAGGGGGTGCGAGGAGTCTTGGAAAAGGAATGAAGGCAAGGCTTCAGCCCAGGCTTCAGGCAAGGCTTCAGGCCTGGCTTTCCTAGGAATCACCCTGACGCTGCAACATTCTGCCCTCGTCCTTTGGCAAATGAAACACGTGACCCAGACTGAAGACCAATTCATGTCGTTGCATGTGAAAGTATTGCACTGATCTTTCTGCTGAAGTAAAAGTATATAAGTAGTTGCTCTAAAATGTACTTAAGATATTACGAGTAAAGTGTTTTGTCATATCTGGTGCCTTGATAAGGAACAGAGCCTGTAACACAGTGTGAAGGATAAAGCTCATGCATATCCTGATTACAATTTACAAAAAAATCTGACTGACATATACACTGATTATAGTTATTAATGTATTATATAATTTATATATATATATATACATATATATATATATATATATATATATATATATATATATATATATATATATATATATACATACATATATATATATATATATATATATATATATACATACATATACATATACATACACACACATTTTAATATATTTATAAAATTAATTATAAATCATTTTTAACTGTAAATAATTATGTATATATTATATATTTTTTATAATAAAATAAACAGAATATTACTTAAGTAAGTACAGTGACTTAAAAAGTACAGTGACAAAGAACTTGTACTTTGTTACTTTCCACCACTGGTTGCAAACGTGGAAATTATCATGGAATAACCCCAAAGTTATTACAAAATTGTGCAATTTATAGGTAACATGGCAGAGTGCATTTTCATTTTCAGAATGGTTTAAACTGAGATTAGAACACACACACACACACACGCAGGTCCAGAGTAACCAACTGATATCTGACATCCAGGTGGTGTGCGCTGAGCACTCTGCTACATTGATGGGCGATTAGGGCTCGCAGCTGGATAGGGCACCTGGCTGGTTGCAGTAGGGTGGCCCTCGGCCTCGGCCTTGCTCTCGTGGGCATGGGGGCCCCGCCGGGCAATTCGGGCGGGGTGTCGTCTGTCGGCATGAGACTTGGCTCTGGGCCTGCGGCCTGCAGCTGCGTTGGTAGTGTGTGCCTGCGGGGTCTCCTTTGTGCGCTCCGGGACTGGTTTATGCTCCTTGGGGCCCAGCATGGGTGTTGCTCCGCGGGCATCCAACTTCTCTGGGGGCTAGGGGGGGGGGGGGGGTCTTCTGTAGCTGCAGGGCAGGGTGCTCAGGGCCTTCCTGCGGCCGTGGGGTGTCTGTACGGCCGTGGGCCTCAGGGGTGGCTTCGGGGCCTTTTCCGCTGCTCGGAGGCGCTACAATATAACACTGACATCATACACTTGTCAGCCCACTGGTCGTCCACAGGACAGAGTTACTACATTAGTTCTTGATGATTTAAGAATTAATAAAGAGTTGCTTTGCAGGTTGAGAACTTGAACTCTACTTGCGGACTTACTCTGTCCTAGATGCAATAGCATAAAAATACTCTGTTGTATTCCCAGCATGCTAACATGACAGGTAAAATTTTTTTAATAATAATAATAATAATAATTTTGCATTCACAGCTAGTGATGTATAGTATGAGCTACAGGAACTAGTCTTGCGAGACCCTGGGTCATCCTCCACCAAAAAAAACAAATACAAACAAACAAACACACATATACAGTGGGGCAAAAAAGTATTTAGTCAGCCACCAATTGTGCAAGTTCTCTCACTTAAAAAGATGAGAGAGGCCTGTTATTTTCATCATAGGTATACCTCAACTATGAGAGACAAAATGAGAAAGAAAAATCCAGAAAATCACATTGTCTGATTTTTAAAGAATTTATTTGCAAATTATGGTGGAAAATAAGTATTTGGTCAATAACAAAAGTTCATCTCAATACTTTGTTATATACCCTTTGTTTGCAATGACAGAGGTCAAACGTTTTCTGTAAGTCTCCACAAGGTTTTCACACACTGTTGCTGGTATTTTGGCCCATTCCTCCATGCAGATCTCCTCTAGAGCAGTGATGTTTTGGGGCTGTCGCTGGGCAACACGGACTTTCAACTCCCTCCAAAGATTTTCTATGGGGTTGAGATCTGGAGACTGGCTAGGCCACTCCAGGACCTTGAAATGCTTCTTACGAAGCCACTCCTTCGTTGCCCGGGCGGTGTGTTTGGGATCATTGTCATGCTGAAAGACCCAGCCACGTTTCATCTTCAATGCCCTTGCTGATGGAAGGAGGTTTTCACTCAAAATCTCACGAAACATGGCCCCATTCATTCTTTCCTTTACACGGATCAGTCATCCTGGTCCCTTTGCAGAAAAACAGCCCCAAAGCATGATGTTTCCACCCCCATGCTTCACAGTAGGTATGGTGTTCTTTGGATGCAACTCAGCTTTCTTTCTCCTCCAAACACAACAAGTTGAGTTTTTACCAAAAAGTTCTATTTTGGTTTCATCTGACCATATGACATTCTCCCAATCCTCTTCTGGATCATCCAAATGCTCTCTAGCAAACTTCAGATGGGCCTGGACATGTACTGGCTTAAGCAGGGGGACACGTCTGGCACTGCAGGATTTGAGTCCCTGGCGGCGTAGTGTGTTACTGATGGTAGCCTTTGTTACTTTGGTCCCAGCTCTCTGCAGGTCATTCACTAGGTCCCCCCGTGTGGTTCTGGGATGTTTGTTCACCGTTCTTTTGATCATTTTGACCCCACGGGGTGAGATCTTGCGTGGAGCCCCAGATCGAGGGAGATTATCAGTGGTCTTGTATGTCTTCCATTTTCTAATAATTGTTCCCACAGTTGATTTCTTCACAACAAGCTGCTTACCTATTGCAGATTCAGTCTTCCCAGCCTGGTGCAGGTCTACACTTTTGTTTCTGGTGTCCTTTGACAGCTCTTTGGTCTTGGCCATAGTGGAGTTTGGAGTGTGACTGTTTGAGGTTGTGGACAGGTGTCTTTTATACTGATAACGAGTTCAAACAGGTGCCATTAATACAGGTAAGGAGTGGAGGACAGAGGAGCCTCTTAAAGAAAAAGTTACAGGTCTGTGAAAGCCAGAAATCTTGCTTGTTTTTAGGTGACCAAATACTTATTTTACCGAGGAATTTACCAATTAATTCATTAAAAATCCTACAATGTGATTTCCTGGATTCTTTCCCCCCATTCTGTCTCTCATAGTCAAAGTGTAGCTATGATGAAAATTACAGGCCTCTCTCATCTTTTTAAGTGGGAGAACTTGCACAATTGGTGGCTGACTAAATACTTTTTTGCCCCACTGTATATATTAAAAAAATAATAATAATAAAATTTGTGGCTCTAACATTAAAGTAACGACTTTAGATTTGCGGATTAGATTTAGGGAGACCGCAGTGAAGACCGCAGTGAGGGCCACAGGATTCTGCTTCTGTGCACACAGAAATACAATGACAGGTTTATGTAGTGACTCAGTGAAGGGGTCAGTTTCATGAAGCCACCATAAAACATGAATTGAGACACATTCACAGAGAATATGAAGTAATTAATATAAACTTTAAAGTTAAACGCCTTCTATATGGCCCTCTTAGTCGTTTTTTAACTATGATATTTTAGTGTTTCGTACCACAAAACTCATTACCGTAATGCACCCGTGACAATTCAAGATGGTTCTTACAGTAATGAATGCACTATGGCTTAGCTTAGTGTAAAATATCAGAACACACTGACAGCACAAAAATGTATACTCCATCACTAAATTCGCTCGCTGCTCTTTCTACGTAGAATTAATATTTCTTTCAAAAATATGAAATACTACATTGTAATGGTTATGTCGGGGTACATTACCGCAACAATGTATTTTTGCCCGGACGCATTAGGGTACTTAATTCTCTGACAAGCGCAGAAAAAAATACTAAAATAATGTCATGGTTAAAAATGACTAAGTGGGCCTATAGAAGGCACTGTGTACTTTAATGAATTATTTCACATTCTCTGTGATTATGTGTGTCAGTTGATTTGGGACTTCTTTTATGGTGGTTTCATGAGAATGACCGGAAAAAATATATATGTTAGTTCAATTTTCCGACTCTTCGTTTGGTTGATTTAGTTGGTGTGGGAAAGACAGAAGAGTTGGGAAGAAGATTCTCACAGGTTGATCCGCACACGGGGCTTGCGATTCACGGATCTCTGAGAATCGGTTTGGTTGTCGGTGCCTCTGCTTGGGGCGCATGCCTGACCGTGGGCTCTTGGGTGTTTTCGTTCGAGATTCGAGTCTCAGTTCAGTCTGTGCGCCTGGCTGCAGTTACTGCGTCGCGAACAAACTACTCTTTTGCGACTCACGAGTCATTTAAAGATTTATTCACTATGACTAAATTGTTGGTGATTCTTTAGTGTCGATCACTATTAGACAGGAAAATAAGAAATGAAACAATCAAGCCGAAAGCTTGATACAAGCTGATCCTCCATTCATTAAATATCCATTTATTCAGGTTCACTTTTTTTGTTTTTTGTTTTTTTTGTTTTTTTATTCTCTCCACTCTTACAAACAATTCAACCTGATCTACAAAAAGAAAATTCAGCTTGTGCGACACTCAACAGCTCGAAGCTGGAAACATTAGATGTTTTGGAGGAATAACCCGCGTGGTTCGTCAACTTCAGTTATTAATAAGCCCGGTGAGTCTGAAAGACCAAACTTCTCTCCTGCCGACTCAAAACGCTTTTGAACAACTTTGCGCTGAAATACGCCTCTTGCACCTTAAAGCCACAAAGGACCTTTGTGGAACATTTGTCTGTATACGTTCCTCACCTCAGTATAAATACACAAACTGCCACTCGACGCCTCTGTGGTCGCTAATAACATTTTTCATTGATTTCACAAACCTTTTAAGTCTTCAAGGAGCATTGGAATAGTAAACCAAGCAAGCTACAGCACTGATGGTTGGGGTGAAAAGTAGGGCTTTTATTCATCATTCCTGACCTATATGGCACGAGAGTGCTTTTTTTTTTGATACATACGAGAATGGGACAATTAGAACCTGCTTCGCATTTTTGTTCGAAGTTCTCAGATTGTGAAAGTGACGTGGAATTGACCACAAAGATAAAGTAAATAGTAAAAGTCCGTGGCAGTATGTGGATTTATATATATATCGAGGTGAGAAACTATACAGTTAAATGTACTGCTGAACACGCATATCGCTTCAACTGGAAATTAGCAGGTGTTTACTACAAGCCGAGAACTGGGGGGAAAAAAACAAACAAAAAAAAAACAAAAAAAAACATTGGAAGTTGTCATAAAGAAAACTACAGACGCTAAAAAATATATCTAAGACAAAAGCTACTACAGAAGAATATAAGTGATTTAAACCACAACGGATGGAGACCGAACAGAATTTGTTGAGAATTTTGGAAAAAGAAAAGAAAAAAACTAAAAATAAAATAAAATAAAAAGAATGTGACGTGGGAAAAGTGCTAGTTATCGTCAGTTAAGTTTTGAATGAGCCGACTCGTTCCGAGTTGCACTTGACCGATCCGACAAACCCCCGGGGGCTTATCCTCCAGCCCCGATCTCAGACCAGTCCCAACATGGGGTCCCCTCTTTTGAGTTTGGTTGTTTGTTTGTGTGTCCGTCTGATCCAGACTGTGTTCAGGGTCCTGATAGGACGGATGGGTGGGCACCGGAGAAGAGCCGGGTTGGCTGAAGGGCTGGATGCTGTTGTGTGTGTGTGTGTGTGTGTGTGTGTGTGTGTGTGTGTGTGTGTGTGTGTGTGTGTGTGTGTGTGTGTGTGTGTGTGTGTGTGTGTGTGTGTGTGTGTGTGGAGGGGGGGTGGGGGTGTCCCGGCTCTGAACTTGTCTTGAGGAAAAAAAGAAAAAAAAAAAAAAAAGGTGACAAGTCGCTCAGGCAACGTAGTGGTACTGGGTGGGGGTCTCCTTGTCGCGCTCCATGTAGTCCCTGTCGATGAGGGACTCGATCCTCTTCTTCAGGTCGCCAGGCTGGGAGGGGAGGCACATGTCAGTCATCCAAAAGAGTTTCTCTGCATTTCTTTACAATGTACTGACATATTACATGTTAGCACTATCGTCCAGCATCATTTAGGATGCAAGTGAAAAGAACGATGGCTTCTCAGATAGGCTACTTGAGTCATTCCATGAAAGGAGTGGTCCAAAACATGAAAAATATATATATAATCTGACAGGCTTGCCAAGCTAAAAACTATTCATTTAAAGTTATTAATAACATACTATATAAGAAAATGTTATTCAAAGTGGATAATAATAATATTAGGTTTTTAATAACATTTTCAAATGTCTGTTTATTTTCATGTCCGTTTATAGAATCATGGAAGTTGCATCTCAAATATTACAGAATAAAATATCTATTACCATCACAATTTTGTTATTTTCAGAAGTAAATCTGTTTCCTCATCCACACAGCACATAAAATATAAAAACATAATTCAAGCCTACAGAGGAGCTCAGTTCAAAAGCTTAATTCAAAATTCATGATTCTTTGTTATTAGAAATTCTGAAAATAGAAAGGCCAAATGGCACCCATCTCATGGAATGACTCGCATCATCATTTAGCTGCTCCACTTCTTTCAGCAGGTTGTGGATTGAGGACCAGACTGCATAGAAACTTTCACCGGCCTCTTAGCCTCAAATGCATTGTGGGCGATCACCGAATGCAGTATGTCACCCTGGTACTTTTCACATACTATTTTCACACATCATAATATTGGACACGACTGACACTACTAATTTGGTGTACTTAGCAGTATGCTAGCATGCCATTCCAGATGCAGCCTAAGCCAAAATGAAAAAAAATTAATATAAATATATGCTTATTTGGTGTACCTTGACAGGGAACTTGAGCTGGTTGTAGAGCTCTGACACCAGTAGGTTGTGGCTCAGCGTTTTCCTCATCTTCATGATGCGCACAACGGCCGCATCGATCTGGTACTGCCTGTCCTGGAACACTCGCTCTGTGGTGCTCACCTGCTCCTCCACCTGGAGGGAAAGACGCCGCGAGCCTTGAATATCACACATTTTCAGTCATCTTTCAGCGTTTTTTATTGTTATTTATTTTTTTAATATATATATCTGACTATTTCTGTTTCATATTTATTTTATTTTTCAGCTATTTGTATATATTTGACAATGTACTATTTTTTACATTATATATTTTAACACCTTCACTTTTTATTAAACTTTATTACCGTTTTTATTCTCCATTTTTTCAAGACTGTTGGGCCTCACCGTGACAAATCCCAATTATATTTAAATGTAGGCGTAATCAACTGATTGATTCTTGTCTCTCAGGAACTGAAAACCCTAATTTTGACATGGGACATCTTTCCTCATTCCAGACCCACGGGGTCAGATTTACACACCATCAATTTCCGACAACTGCCATCGGATTCTTCAGCTGCAGTATTTCGATCTTTCGATTTTTCCTGGGCCATTCTAAGTTAAGTGCGACTGATAAAGGAAACCAGGCATGGAGCGGTTATAAATCAGAATTTTTTGGGGACCCACCACACCCCAGGAGTAAAACCACAGCAGACAGCGCCCAAAGAACACAGTGAGGCGTCAAGGGTTCCTACCGTTTCCTTCATCTGGATCTGGTTGATCTTGATGCGGAACAGCTTGTGTTTAAAGTCGTTGTTGAAGTTGAAGCGGTCGCCGTCCTCCACGTCTTTGCCGCGGGGGTTCTTGTTGAGCACACGGGCTTTCCCGCAGGCCAGCGACTGCAGTGTGCGCCTCAGCTCGCCCTCCTCTGTAGCAGGTAGACGGCCGAGCACGGGCCAGGTTAAATGGAGGGCTTTTTACGGTTAAATCTTAGTTGAAAAGACCTGACCGGCAGTGGAAATGTCCAAATCCCAAGTGGCAGTCAGAGGCAGTGAAACCATAAAGACAATGATGTTTCATGAGGGAAATCTGAAGCTTGATCAGTGACAGAGATGTCACTGATAAAGATAATGTGATGTTTTAGAATGTTTGATGGGGTCTGCAAGCATAACCTATCCACCCCATCACTGGTAATAGATCAAGAAAAGATTTAAAATCTATTCTTTCTGATATTTATGAAAGTAGGAGAGGATAGTCATGAAATGACTCGCTTGGTTTCTTATATTGACTAAAGCTAAATTTCAAACAATCTTTCAGACTTTATAAAGACCTGTGTGTGTCCAACAGTTAATAAAAAGATAATGTCTTAAAAACACTTTGCAACATATCTGGACAAAACCTTTACGGGGGGGGGATTTTAGGGGGTCAACAAATGCCTTTTTGGGAGCTTTCTCTGCTAGGTCACTCTTTTTATAAGCTTAAGGGCGTTGGCATCTGGACGTCGCATTTTTACACATCAGATAATTTATAAGCCTATTACATATAAGCAGTCTATTGAGATCTGCTAAAAATCAGAAAACGTACATTATATCAAATTGTAAACCCCAATATCGTGCGTCCCACCCCATCCCACAACAAGGGGGCACCCTGTGATAATGGTCCACATACAAATATAGTATAGGAAAGTATAGGACCTATGCCGGTGGCTGCTCGTATCTCCTCCACACTGAACTCCTCTCCCTCGTTGAACATCAGCAGCACCAGAGTCTGGAACAGGGAGACCTGCAGCTCCTTCTTTCCCTGCGGGAAGTACAAGCACATACAAATTTTGGCTGACTAAATACAGGGTTCATTATGGCATTACTAAATGAAATTCAAAGACTTTCAAGTACCTTTTAAGCACGTTTTTAATTTTCAAGGACTTCACGCAAAACAAATACAATTATTTTTTTATGTGATCTTTATGAATTGAAATATAATATAATCTTAGTCTCGTTGTCTATTATTTATATTAGTATATCCATTATCAATTATTATGGTAATCCCATTGTCATTTCCTATTACAAGTATCCATTTCCCTGGAATAACCTATGCCTTAAAAGCGATTCTGGAAATGTTTTATTACATTTCGATTCAAATTAATAAACCAGGGGGAATATCATACGTTTTCAATTATCTTTTTTTTTTTTTTTCAAGGACTATTCAAGCACTTCAGCACAAAAAGGGATATTTTCAGGTTATTCCAGTACTTCAATTTCTGAGGACGAAATTCAAGCACCTCAGGGACCTGGTAAGAACCCTGTCAATGCTACTCATACTACTACTATACGAGTTAATTTCAAAAACCATGTCTTGGTATTCATATTTTCTGCTCGACATGAGCAAAGCAAACAGCAGCATATTAATACATATTAGAAATGATTTATATGTCGATCATAATGTTCTCATGAGCGAAAAATCAGTCTAACCCAAAGTAGTGGATTTGGTATTGTTGGTGAAGAAGTGATGCATCCTTATCTCTGGTTTTGTTTACCTCTTTGAACTCAGTCTTGAGTACAGCGTGGCCCAGTGTGGGCTGCCACTGCAGCTTCCTCCCGCTGTGCTTCCCCAGGTAAAAGAGCTTAAAGACCTCCTGGAGCTTCACCATCTACACACAGAGGAGGGCAGAGACCAAGAAGACCCCAGCTTGACACTCACAAAAGTAATTGGCACCCATCATTGTTTATTCAATATTTAATCGAAATCAGACTTTGCTTTTGATTTTTGATTCAACAGAATATTTTACATAATAAAACAAAAAAAAAATGGCATTGAAAAAAATGATGGAACCGTTAACCTAACATTTTGTTGCACAACCTTTAGAGGCAATCACTGCAATCAAGCGATTTCTGTAGCTCTCAATGAGACTTCTGCACCTGTCAACAGGTAGTTTGGCCCACTCTTCCTGAGCAAACTGTTCCAGCTGTCTCAGGTTTTAAAGGTGCCTCCTCCAGACTGCATGTTTCAGCTCTTTCCATGGATGTTTGAAAGGATTCAGATCAGGGCTCATGGAAGGCCACTTCAGAATAGTCCGTGGGGCCGGGATCCGGGCCTGCAGTCCGTGCCTTGGCACGGGTTCTGTACCTGTCTTGTGCCTGCACCTGGGGGTTGGTTGTATGTGTGCGCCCCTGGGGTGTGGGGTCTCCTCGTGCTCCCTGGGAGTGGGTAATGCTCCTCGGGGCTGGGTGTGGGGGTTACTCCACAGCCCTCTGACTTCTCTGGGAGCCTGGGGGTCTTCTGTGGCCGCAGGGCAGGGTGCTCAGGGCTTTCCTGCAGCCGTAGGGTGTCTACAAGGCTGCGGAGTTCAGGGCCCTTTCCACTGCTTGAAGGCGCCGCGACATAATACCAACCTTCTACACCAGTACCACTGGGGATAAGTCATGTAGACTTACCACACACACACACACACACACACACACACACACACACACACACACACACACACACACACACACACACACACACACACACACACACACACACACACACACACACACACACACACACACACACACACACACACCAGAGCACCCTCCTGGTTGCATTCCTCTCCTTTCCTCCCTCATTTACTGCCATAACTATGACAGGAAGAGGCCACGTGACCAGTTGTAGTTCCAGTTTTCCTGGACCTAATTAACTGTTTTTCAATACATGTTGTCATCCAATGTTTATTTCTATGTTTATTAGTCTCACCGTGGTGATTCTCCCCCTCTTGGAGTAGTAAGTTGTTATAGACCCAAACATGATAAATAGTTCTCCAAAGAGGGGGGTTGGTGGTGGTTCTCTATAACCAAAAACTGTGCTCTTGTAATTCTATAGGTCGTCCACAGGACAGAGTTACTACAGCAGTTCTTGATGATTTAAGAATTAATAAAGAGTTGCATTGCAGGTTGAGAACTTGAACTTCACTTGCAGACTTACTCTGTCCTGGATGCAATGGCATACAAATACTCTGTGTTGTATTCCCAGCATGCTAACAGCACAGGTTTAAAAAATATATACATATATTGGCCGAATGACTGATTATATGTGCGTGACATGTGTGGTACCAATTAAAGAAAACAGTTTGTTTGAAATATCACTATAATCAAATTATTTATAATCTTTTCTCAGGAGTACCAACAAATCTTCCAAGCCATTTTAGACTATAATTGATCTCTTTAGCAATAATTTATCTATTTTTCAGTTTCTTTGCTTTACTCTATGACATACCAAAGGCATGCAGGTATACATGAGAAAATTGCTTTTAATTTCATCACTTTTCAGGAGAAATTAAGTCTTGTTTCAATGAGCTGTAAGGGTACCAACAAATTTGTCCACGTCTGTATATATTAGGTTCAAAATAAACTCAATGCCCAGCACCTCCCTTTGTCGTTAAATATCAGTTGCAGTAGAGGGTGGTGATTAACCTCTGACCAATGACGGAGGTAGACCCAGGATCTTGGGTGGAGCCAAGCTAGAAGGTGGTAGTGGGGAAGTTCCATGCAGCCCTGATGGTAGGGCACTGACAGGTGAGATTTGGGAGCACAGTATATCTTTACAGCAAAGTATTAAGTGATTTAGGGGCGGTTTCACAGACACAGATCAGGCCTAAACTTAGACTAAATTACAGTTTCAATATGGACTAAATGAAACGGCCTTCCTCAGTCATGGTTTGAAGTAGTCTCAGAGTTGCCCTAGTCTTAGCTGAAAAAAGAAAATCTGATTTCCAGAAGGAAGATTAAAGCTAATCTAGGTCTAAGTAAAGACTTAAATTAACCCTGATCAGAGGCAGTTTTATCTTTGGATTAATGGACCTGGGCCTCCAAGCCTACCAGGTTGATATGGACTAAGACCAGACAGAAGGAGTTAACTAGTCCTTTGTAACCTTAGTCTAGAACTAATATTGAGCAACGTCTCGGAGAGGCAATTTTAAATTCTGGATTATTTTAAGTAGGGTTAGCTTAGTTGTGTCCTAGATTAAACCCACACTTAGTGTAATAGCACGTTTGTTTTAGAGCACTCCCATCAAAATGTTTTATTTTAATAGGGTGGAGGCCTTAAAATTTCCAGATAAATAAATAAATAAATAAATAAATAAATAAATAATATAATATAATATAATATAATATAATATAATAGTGTTGAGGGACCTTGCTGCATTAGCCCTGAAGACTGAACATCAAGACAGACTAAGACTCGAACATACTTGCACGCAAACACCCTTACCTCTGGCGGCAGGTGTACGTCCATGGGCGTGTATGACGGCCAGTAGCCCATTGTTAGGATATTGACAGTGAGCTCTATGTTGCTGGGTTCACTTTGGTTCTGAGTGTACTGGGGGAAGAAAAGGAATTGCGGGTAAGCTCTAACTAATGGACGATTCCGCCACCGTG
This sequence comes from Zeus faber, assembly GCF_960531495.2. Classification (NCBI taxonomy): domain Eukaryota; kingdom Metazoa; phylum Chordata; class Actinopteri; order Zeiformes; family Zeidae; genus Zeus; species Zeus faber. The sequence goes on along the minus strand of NC_137190.1, from coordinate 32,750,603 downwards.
CAAAATATGATTGAAAATGTAAGCAGTACCTGCTTGAACTGGATCATGATGTCTTTGGACAGCTCCATGTCTTTGAACATCCCTTCTAGTTTGCTGGTGAACGCGGCGCCACATTCTGGAAAAAGGCCGAACCACAAATACATAATAAAGATTGACTTCAGCTGGTTCGACCGTGACAAAGCTAGAGTGACATGCGTGTCATGTTTAGAATGTTGTGGAATTTTATGATTAATCATTTGTGTTCTTTAGGCAAGTCAACTGGGCCGCACAAGTGACCTCCCAATCACAAAAAGTCCTGCATTTGGAAGACAATATTTCACATTTCGATATATATCTATTGTTCTTTCTAATGAGATGTGAAAGTTAAATGTATCTAAGACTCTGACTGAGTGGTATATAATAAGCTAGAGACTCACCGTGCTTGAGCTTGGACAGCATGGACTTCTCGGCATCGACGGAGGCGCTCTTCCCGACTAGGAGACGCTTGGCCAGGTCCTTCTTATAAAAGGCCTCGAACACGTCCTTTCCTAGAGGGAGAAAAAGAAGCAGTTAGTTCAGTCGAGGCTCAACGGAATCGCGAGACGCTCCGTTTATTGAAAACTACAATATCCATTTCAAACGGATCTGTAAGACTCTTGGGCTTTTGGCTGAATTTTTTATCCTTATTTTTTTTTGTAGTGGCAGAGCAACATTACTCGCATGACTACAAACCTAGCGACTCTGATGTGAAATCTGTCATTTGGTCTTGGTACAGCTGACTCCAATGCTGGATGCAATTAAAAGTGAATAGTTTACCATAAAAAAACAGACACACTTTATTCATCCCTAGATGTAAATCATAGTAGAAAAGTAGGCAATGATAAGGCAATAGAAAAAAAAGATGGCAATACACAATAAACCTCAAAAGTTAACAAGAGGATGGCAAAACAAGTGAAAAGAGACAATAAACCCCAAAATCAACAAAAAAGTTACCTAAAAAAAGGAATATATAATAAACCTGTTGATGAACAACAAATATGTACAATATATACAATAAACCTAAAAGTAGCAAAAACAGTGAAAATTACTTGAAAAATAAATGAGAAAAATCTGCAATGTACATAAACCTAAACACTAACTAGAAGACGGACAAAAATTAACAATGATGATGATGATGATGCATTGACTGTCAAAATCAATGGCATCACCTTAAGAGACCAAAAAAGTAACAGCATGGAAAACAAAATAGAACAGACCGTGTATGAAACGGAAGATGATCATGATCTTGTCCAGGATTCTCTCCAGCTCTTCCTCTGTGGCTTCCTTGTTTCCGGCACGCAGCTTTGAGTCCACATACTTGGCTGAATGGTTAAAATAATAAAAGAAAGCTGTCATCACTTTGGGAACAACTAACCATGAAAAAAAAACTCCATGACCTGATACTAATGCAACATAACACCGCAGTTGCCTGTATGTTGTTTTTGAAACTTTTAAAATTGACAGTTTCATGCTGTATCTAATTCTGCTTCAACAAAGCAGTGGGCGAACCAAGGTATGTAAAGTAACATTGAGTATTTCATAGTAACTGAAAATTGCATTATTAAACGTTCTTAAATCAGTAAACACTGAAAAGTAAGTACTTTTTTTGTAATACTGGGGAAAACCCTCCTTGACCTACCGATGAGTTCAGCGGGCTTGTTGGGCCTCTTGTTGATGAAGGTCTCGAAGGCCTCCTTCATGGCGTTAATGAATGTCTCGTTGTGTGCGAAGCAGCCGTGGGCCACGTTGTCCATCTTGTCCTTGAAGTCCAGCAGGTCTTGGACCATGTCCTTGTCCTTCTCCGGTGTGCCTACGATCTCTCCTCCAAAGGACTGAGATGAGGAGGGGATGGGGAGGGTTTGGAAGTCAAGCAAAAAGAGGGGAGAGGAGGGCGAAATGGAAAAAAATAAGGCAGACTAAGGGGCATCACATTGAACTAGAAAGTGATGTAATGACATGACTTTAGCTTTTCGAATAAAAACACCTTCAAATATTTCAGGCCTAATATTGTGACTAATACCATTTTCTCACCAAAATAAGTGTAATAAGTATACCCGCCAAAAATACCCGATTGACGCCTTTGCCATGACAAATGCCAATTATTATTTTATTTTTTTTTCCTATCGCGTTGTGTGTCACGTTCAACATCACAAACACGTTGGAAAGAAGGCGTGTCATGGTTCCAGAGTGGTTGGGATTAAAAAAAAATATATCAGTAGAGGGGACAGCAACTTAAACAAACAACAATATAAAACAAAACAACAGAAAAAAACAACAACTGCTCATCGCCCAGCAAGACCCTGTTCCCTTTGTTTCTACATAAGAGCCGTTCAAAAGAATCGGATCGTTCGTGAACAACCCAACACCACAGTAGAAGCAGCATGGGGTATCCATGCCCGCACCCAGGCACCAGCAACACCCAATGCTTGCCCAATCCATGCTGATCTGTGTCTATTGCAAGGTAATTTGACATGGGACTGAATCCCGGGTGTCCCCCCCCCCCCATTAATGACAAATGCCAGATATTAGCAGGTGTTACTGGGTTTTGCCGCAGTGGGAAAGGGGTATTACTTTGGATTGTTTCGCCTGACGAAAGGGTTCATTCTGGCATTACAAAATGAAATTCAAGCACTTTTTAAAGAACCATTTTCAAGGACAAATATAATCAATTTTGAATGTGATCTTTATCAATTAAAATATAATCTTAGTCTCACTGTATGTGTGTATATATATATATAAATCTCATTGTCATCTACTATTATCAGTGTCCATTTCCAACCATGCTGGATTAAAATGTACATTTCTCTACATTGTCTATGTCATAAAAGGGATTCTTGAATTTCTTTTGTTACGTTTTATTACCATTTGAAAAACAAAACCAGGGGGAATATCACAGGTTTTCAATGCTTGTGTTTTTTCAAGCACTTCAGCACAAAGGGGGGCTATTTTCAAGGTTTTTGAGCACTAATTTCAGAGGGCGGAAATTCAAGCACCTCAAGGACCACCCTGGTAAGAACCCTGTGATTAATATTTTTCACAATACAAGTGAGTTGTCGGGATATGATGAGGTTATGATTTTCTGAGATGCTAAACCCTAATATTGACATATGCACAGTGCAAAGTACTGCCATAGAGTGTGTGTGTGTGTGTGTGTGTGTGTTGTGATGAGTTTACCTTGATGTACTCCCTCCAGAAATGCAGCAATGTGGGCAGCCCTCCCTTCACCTTGTTAAAGAGCTGGTAGAGAAGGGCTAGCTCAGTCACGCGGTTCTCATCTAGCAGGGTGCTCAGACCTGAAGACATAGAAGAAGTAGTTAGAACATATGTATAAAGCCCCTTTGACACATGCATGTCTATTCCTGAAATGCTCAGGAACATTTCCTGCATGGGGTCATGTGTGAATGGGAGCAGGGATCGAAATCTGTACCACCAATTTCCCACCTAATTTCAGAGAAATGCCGGAACGGCTGTATTGTAAATGAAAGCAGTAACATTGCAGGGACAAGCACCTAAAGTAGGAGTGGAGCCAAATCTGAAAATGATATTCTGCAAAGCACAAATAGTGGGTTATTACAGTACTTATTTCGTACAAATCTTAAAAAATATATTAGTTTTTGGGAAAGTCAAATAAGTGGTTTTCCTCATAACTGTGAGCACGGTGGGTATTTGTGCTCTGCCTGTGCTTGAGTAGGAGTTGTCACAGTTTGGGGATGTTAGTTAGGGGGTGGTAGCTCAGGAGGTAGAGCTGGTAGTGATCTAAAGGTTGCTGGTTTGATCCCAGGCTCCTCCTGCTATCACGCTGTAGTGTCCTTGAGCAAGACACTTAACCCCTAATTGCTCCTGATGGCTGCGTCCGTCGGTGTTTCAATAATTATAAGTCGCTTTAGATAAAAGTGTCTGCTAAATGCAACATTTTGGAAAAATGGTGAGTCTGATCCGAACCGTGGCATTCGGCTGAAGACTGCCTGTGTGAAAGGGGGTGGAGCCGAATACGGTATTTGGCAAAGCACAAATAGTGGGTTTTTATTTGTTTTCAGGAAGAGAAAAAAAACAAAAACATGTCAAATAGCTGGTGTAAAAAAAATAAATACACACAATTTCTTGGCTTGAGGGGTCACTTTTTTGTTTTTTTTAATTGTTTTGTTAAAAAAAAATTCTTGTAGGTGTCACAAAGAATATAACGCAGTTTTATCATATTCATCCTTTGGATAAAAACGGGCTTCTGGCTGGTGCTCGTACTGATCAACGGGGGGGGGGGGGGAGATGCGATTGTTAGTGGGTGTTACCAGTTTTTTGGTGCAGTGGGAAAGGAGTATGACAGTAGTTTACCCCCAGGTTGTAATCGGCTCCACCTCCGATCTAATTTTGGCCCCCTTACCAGCGCAATGCGACGCACATAGAAATTCCAGACCGAAATAGACAGGAATATCTGTCTATCATTCCATCATTTCATATCCCATTTAGAATCCAAAATCAGAAGTGATTGACTTTTTTCTGCGTGGGGGGCCGTGAAATGCCGTGAGTGTGGAGACCCCACCGGGGGGACCACAGCGGAGAACCCCCACAACCCACTGCGGTACTGTAGTGTTGGGTCGCTCATGAACGATACGGCTCAAAATACTTTTTTTTCCAAGTTTTATAGTTTTATGTCGTCTCGCCTTGTTTGTTTAAGTTGTTGTCTCTTCTACTGTTTTATTCCCCATGACACTGGAACCATGATTTGCCCCCTTTCCGGCGTGTTCATGACATCGAATGTGACGCACCAGAAACAAATGGCATTCCTCCTGGCAATGGGAAAGGTGTCAATCCCTATTTTTAGCAGCCCGCTAATGTTGGTGTGAAAACAGCATATGGGGACATAACCACTGCATCCATTGTGTGATTCCGATTCCTCTCTCATTCCATGACGCCCACCCAGGGGCTTCTCGACTATAACATCAACATCTATGTGATTCTCAATTATCTCAGCGTGAAAGTGCTGTTCTGTCATTTGCTGATACTGAGACTAGGCTTGGGCGATAGTGAAAAAATTCAGATTGGCGATATACGACTTTATCGGGACTAGCGTACATACGCACGGTGGGGTTCGTGCGCGCAGAGAACGTAATGTGGAAAATAAATTTTCCAAATTCCAGAAGTGCAGGACCTATTATTTACAAGTAAAGTATTTACACAAAGACATCCAGTTTTTACTAAATCAAGTCTCAGAGCAAGCAGTTTTTCATCTTCCATACAAGTAAGAAACTAAGGAAACAAAATCAATCAAAATCTTCTCTATGAGATTATATTATGCAGTATAATGCTACTGTATATTATAATCACAAGATTTGCATATTGAGCAGCAGGTACATGTGGGGGGGTGAATGAAAACAACATTCAAGATGTCCAATGTTTTAATAAAATCTCAAAATATATAAAATATTCAATTGCTAAATTAAAGTGCAATACGAGGCACACAAGATACCTTCTTCCTTTAAGCATGGTAGTGAATGAAAAAAAATCTGATGAGATCAGCCCGCAGAGAATTTAATTCCAAAGGGTAACCAGTATCATGGCCAATTTCTTACGCTTAAAACAAGCCACATTTCATGAAAATCGGTTCTGAATTAAGCAAGTAACAGTCGATTTTGAAGAGAGGTCTGCATCTCTCAATACACATTGTATTTGTTTACTAGCGGTCTTGACCGCACAAATATGGTGGACGCATAGCGGCGACATACAGCAGCAGCCAATGAGTTGTCTACTATACGCTCCCTCTCCTCGCTGCTGCCGTATCCACGGCTCATTCACAACATGTCGTTAAGTAGCAGCAACATAGCGCGACATACTGTAAACCAATCATTGTTTAAACACAGCACGCAGGTTTAGGGAATTACTACTTTAAAGAGTAACAATGGCAGTAAAACAGTGTTTCACTATGATGATTAGATTGTGCGATTATGCACATTAATTGCAAAATTCAACCATCACATGCGTGCCGGACAGTAGGGGTGATCCCTAAGGATCAGCTAAGTTCCGTTTCACCATTACGCCTAATATCAGCCCAATCGACCTTTCCATAATGGTGTGTCTCGAAAAAATACATTCTCGTTGTCTAGCACCCCAGACATTAAATAATCCATGTTTGTATTATACCCCTTTCCCACTGCACCAAAAACCTGGTAACACCTGCTAACAGTCGGCATTTGTCACCAGTAGAAAGAAAAAACCCCGGTCTCAGTCCTGGGTTAAATGACCCTGCAATAGACAAGGGTTTTAATCAGCTCCACCTCCGATCAGCTCTGAGAACAGGACACCCAGGTCGACCCGCTAATTTTGGCTCCTTTACCTGTGCGAAAAAAACTTCAACTCCTGACGTTGGTGCATAAATAGACAGGAATATCCGTGTATCATTCCACCATTACATATCAGATTTACCCCAAATCAAAATCAGAAGTTATTGACTGCTTTTCCTGCATTGGGGAGCCATAGTGTTCTGAGTGTGGAAATCGCACCACGGGGAGCACAGCGGAGAACGCCCCCCCATCGAGAGCTCCAGCACCGCCCCAAGCCGGTCCCGGCTCCCCGCCGCCAAAGGATCGGTGCATGCATGGAGCATGGCATATCTGTGTGCAGGTGCATGCACTCCATGCTGCTTCTACTGTGTTGTGTCGTTCATGAATGATCCGATTGTTTTGAAAGGCTCAAAATACTATTATTTCAAGTTTTACAGTTATATGTGGTTTGTTTAAGTTGCTGTCGCCCCTACTCTTTTGCTCCCAAACACGCTCGAATCATGACACGCCCCTTTTCCGACGCGTTCATGACGTCGAACGTGACACACCAGAATAAAACGGCATTTCTCCTGACAGTGGGAAAGGTGTCAATTGTCTATTTTTAGCGAGTTGACCCTACTTTGGTGTGAAAACAGTACTAGTTCAAAACACTACCCCCCCCTTCATTCACATGTGTATCCGTCAACATTAAATGGAAATCCTCAGATGATTCCAGCAGCCTTACCCTTCTGGAGTATTGCAGTCATGTGCTCTCCCAATAGCTGTTTCTCAACACAGGATATTAGTGGTTTTCTGTAAGGTAATGGAGGGGGGCACAATTATAAGTGCAAAATTGGCATAGATCATTGAGAAAATACTGTTAACCTTGAGTCCATTTACACCAAAATTTGTCATCATATTTAAATTTTGTCTATCTACTGCTAAAGAGTTCTTTAAATTCCTATCTTGTTCGTAGCACCATTAGCTAACATGGACATGCATGTAACATCACTTTAGCCATTTAGCATAGAGCTACAGCACAGGGTCAATGGCGGACAAACTGACCCAACACTGCAGCTGTGATATCATAACAATAATCCACAGTGGACACAAAATGAAACCCAATCCCAAATGTATTCACAATCAAACAAACTGGGGGCAGCTAGTGGGAATTACTTACTGAGTGCTCTGGTCGAGGTAGCTGATTACGCGATCGTTCTCCTCCTCCAACCGTCTTGCTACGTGATGCAGGTACTCCGGCACCTGGACCACACACACACGTAAGTCATTATCGTCTTAAAAGAGCTCCTAGAAAAAAAATAGGCCAGAAAATGATGTCGCTACTCACATCTCGCTCCTGCATCAGCCTCTGTCCTTCTGCGGCATACAGGCGGTTGGTCTCGATCAGAAATCTCTCCTCGAACGACTCTTTATATACCTTAAGGAGAAGGAGGAACTTAGGAGCTAGAAACGACAAATTTTCAGACCATTTTACAAGTCAATTTGAATAAGATTTACACCTACCCGGATGCTTCCAAAATTAGTTCAAATGATGTGTCTTTTCTTAAGGTTAGGATCTTTCTGAATTTTTCCAGGTTTTTAGGAAATTCCATTAGTTAATTTTTCCCGTTTATTTTTATTTTTTGACATTTGTTCTCATTTTTATTTATTTTTTTGTCTTCTCATTTTTCAAAGCATCTACAGTTGTGGTCAGAAGTTTACATACACTTGTAAAGATCATGTACGTACGTATGTCATGGCAGTCTTGAGTTCCAATAATTTCTACAACTCTTGTTTTTCTGTGATGGAGTGGTTGGAGCACATAATTCTTTGTCACAAAAGACATTCATTCATTTTGGTTCTTTCATGAATTTACTATGAGTCTTCTGAAAATGTGACCAAATCTGCTGGGTCAAAAACATACATAGAGCAATGCTCATTTTTGGTTACATGTCCCTTAGCCATCTTCATGTCAATTAGGTGCTTTTGGTCGCCATCCACAAGCTTCTGGTTGAATCTTTGACCACTCCTCTTCACAGAATTGGTGTAGTTCAACTTCATTTGTTGGCTTTCTGACAGACTTGTTTCTTCAGCACAGTCCACATGTTCTCGATGGGGTTTCATTCAGGACTTTGGGAAGGCCATTCTAAAACCTTAATTCTCGCCTCATTTGTCCATTCCTTTACTCACTGTCCTATTGGAACACCCAACTGGCTGATGATTTCAGGTTTTACTGAAGTATTTTAGGTAATCCTCCTCAAGGCCTCACCTTGTCTCCTCCAAACATATATTTCTGGTCATTGTGGCAAATAGCTACATTTTGGTTTCATCTGACCACAGAACTTTCCTCCAGAAGGCCTTTTCTCTGTACATGTGATCAGCAGCAAACTTGAGTCGAGCCTTAAGGTGCTGTTTCTGGAGCAGGGGGCTTCCTTCTTGCATGGCAGCCTCTCAGCTTATGCCGATGTAAAACACTGACTTGACTGTGGACACTGACACCTGTGTTCCATGAGCTTCTATTTCATTGCAGACCTGCTTTTTGGTGGTTCTTGGTTGACTCTTGCCCATCCTGACCAATTTTCTCTCAGCTGCAGGTGATAGCTTGTGTTTTCTTCCTGATCGTGGCAGTGACACAACTATGCCATGCACTTGATACTTGATCTTGGGACCTATTACATTTCACTGCACATATGTATGGAAGTATGTATATGTATGTGACAAATACAAATCTTGAATCTTGAATCTTGAATCTGTAACTGCTTTGAAATGGCTCCAGGTGACTTTCCTGACTTGTCTGAGTCAATGATCCGCTTTTTCAGAACCGCGTTGAGCTCCTTAGACTTCCCCATTGTAGCGTTTGTGGCTGAGTCTAATGAGTGCTTCAAACGAGCCCTCTTAAAATGGGCTCAGATAATTCACCATTTGTATGCAATCCTAATCACTCACAAGAAGTTAAGAGGCCATGCCACAAAGCAATTTTCACCAAAATTGATCATTCAAGTTGCTGTATGTATATTTTTGCAGATTTGCAAAACCTGCAACCCAGCAGATTTGGTCACATTTTCAGAAGACCCATAATAAATTCATAAAAGAACCAACATTCATTAATGTTTTTTGTGACAAAGAAGTGTCCAGTCATTCCATCACAGAAAAATAAGAGACTCAAGACTGCCATGACATACATGTTCTTTACAAGTGTATGTAAACTTTTGACCACAACTGTATCTATCTATCTATCTATCTATCTATCTATCTATCTATCTATAGAAGTGTGTTACATTATTTGTAACCCTGATGGTCTTTTCCCTATAAAAAGCTCACTTTTTCAGTGCATTTGCACATACATTTGGGTCTTTTATGGGCCTACTAACACACAAACTGTGAAATAAGACAACCCAGTCAGTTTTTTGTGAGCTGTCTATTTCAGAAAACATGTTGTGAAACAAGCCTTCAGATGTGCAGCCCCTTTCTATGTCAAGTGGGGCTCCATTAGAATTAGAACCACCCTGGGAAATGCTCTGTTGGATTACAGCCCAGCACAAATCTTTTAAAAGAAAGAGGAATTAATACCAACTATCTGTGAAGAAACTGCAGACTATGGAAATGTAAGTATTTAAAAAATAAAATTAAACCTGGTCTTAATATCAATATTTTGTGTTCAACACCAAGCAGCCAGAAAAACAGGCCAACTGTCCATGCTCTTCCATGGTACACCCTATATAACTATAATAAGCTAGGTAGTCCATAGTAATAATTCATATTTAAAATGTAAACCCTACATGCCCAAAACGATAATTTAGCCTGTGCATTGCAACACACACACACACACACACAAACACACACACACACACACACGTTCTATATTTTATATTCTGTTCTATATTCTATTTCTGTATTTCTTTTTGATTTGTATACATTTGACATTTACAATTTTTATTGTAATTTTTATTCTATTTTATGATTATTGGTATTCTTTATTTTCTTAAGACTGTTGAGGTTTTTTTTTTTTTTTTTTTAATGCTAATCGTCTGTATTGAAATGCACCCAACCTCACCATGACAAATTCAAAATATATGTAAATGTGCCTCGAATAAACTGATTATGGTACTTTAAAATCCTTCCCAGTGGCACATTTGGGAGTATGTCTCTCGCAATGGCCAAAACAGCTGGTTCTCAGGGGTCGGAGCAGACTACCATTAAAATCCAATAAGCACATGGGTTAAGTTGCTCCAGGAAGCGTACCTGCAGGTCTGACAACATGCCCAGCAGACTCCGGAGCAGGCTGCGGTCCACCGTCTCGCCATTGCGCTCCAGCTCGACCTGTTCCAGGATGCCGTCCACCGTGCGCTTCTGGACGCCGCCGTCGCTCACGATGTGCGTGCGAAACAGCTCCAACCCCGTGTCCCTGCGTGAGAAATGGGAATTTGGTTGAGGCTAAGGTTTCGAAAGGGTAAAGCAGAAGACCGAGGCGATTAAATCGGAAGGAACTAAAGCGGCGATCTTACCAGATGGATGGCAGCAAGGAGTTCTGAAGGACATAGGTACGATCCAGAAAAAGAAAGATACTCCGGATCATAATCTAAATAAGATGGAGAAAGAGGAAAAAAATGTATTTCATTGTAGAGTAGCTACATTGAGGCACAGTAAAGCCGAACCTCGTGAAGTAGCGGTGCATATAGATGTATTAAAAAGTTGGAATGGAGCGTTCAGGCCTTACAGTTTGCCTGCAGTGGTCCTGCCAGCAGCGGTTCATTCTCTTCAGGAAAGACAGGTTGTCCAAAGACTCTGTGGGCTCCAGGTTAAGGAAAAGACTTCCTGGCCTTCAAGCTAAAACAATGCTTAGACCTCAATGCTTACACCTGGTCATTAGACTTAAAACAGTACGGACTTAAAGCGTAGGACAATGAGGGAAATCGGGACTAAGCTAATCCTGCTTCAAATAAATCCAGAATTGGAAAATGCCTTACTGAGACGTTGCTTAATTTACAGTAAGATGAATTAGTTATAGATTAGTAAGTCCTAGACTAAGATCATGAAGGACTAGTCCATATTGCTTAGTCCATATCAACCTGGTCGACCTGGAGGTCCATTAACCCAAAGATGAACCTACCTCTACCAGGTTCAATTTAAGCCTTCACTTAGACAATTATAATAATTAAATTTACTCCTATGTTGCATTGTGTAAAATAAATAGTGCGCTGTTATTGACAGACTGGGAAGTGTCAGGAAATCTAAATCTAGAATAAATAGAATCTAAAAAAAAGTCTGCCTCGGCCAGCATCTCCATTTAAGGAGCTGTTGAGACGGTCACCAAGGCCTGAGCTTTTTAAGTGGAAACTGTAAACAAAGACGTAATGATATTTTGTACTGACAGATAACTTCAGTGATACTATGCTATTACAATGACTGAGAGAAAGATATACAATCATTGTCAAGATTTTTCACAGGACAATTTCATATCTGACTGTACAGCTGGTGGAATGTAGACTTCCCTGAACTTCCTGAGAGAGCGTAGGGTATTCAGTGAACATAAATATAAACAGTAGTGTACAATCTGGTTAAACACCCACTGAGCTAATACTTCACAATAAGACAACACAAAACAACATCCTACTCTCATAGGTCTGTGATCACAAGTTAATAATTTGACATATTTTCATATCAAGTCATGTCATAGCATATATAAAAAATAAATAAATAAATAAATAAATAATAATAATAATAATAATTTAAAAACAACAACAAAAGGATATTCCCTGAACTGGTGGATCTGGGCCTGCACGTGGTCTTCGCAGACCTGCCGCAGCTGCTTGTATAGAGTGGGGGAGACCTTGTAAGAACACAAGTTCTCCACCGCCTTCCAGGATCGCAGGGAGAGGAGAGGAGAGAGAGGGGTCAATGTGAGCAGAGAACAGAAGATCGCAGGAAGAACTACTTGTACAAATGATGTAAGGGTTTTGCTGGCTTGGATTTAAGCTTGTTTACGAGTCACATAGCTGCTGCCAGGCTGTAGGTAATGACACACCTAGATGGCATTAAGATACAAAAATATAAAATAGTCCCTTCGTTAGCAGCAGTCTCCCTCCCAACATTGTACAAGCCACCGGGCCAACAAGGACCGGGCAAACAATATACACCGATCAGCAACAACATTTAAACCACTGACAGGTGAAGTGAATAACATTTCTCATCTCGTTCCAATGGCACCTGTCAAGGGGTGGCATATATTAGGCAGCAAGGGAACAGTCAGTTTTTGAAGTTGATGTGTTGGAAGCAGGAAAAATGGGGAAGCATAAGTATCTGAGCGACTTTGACAAGGACCAAGATGTGATGGCTGGACGACTGGGTCAGAGCATCTCCAAAATGTTAGGTCTTGTGGGGGCAGAGGAGCTACTGTAGGACAAATTGCTGAAAAAGTTCATGTTGGATTTGATAGAAAGGTGTCAGAACACATTGTGCATTGCAGCTTGCTGTGTATGTGGCTGTGTAGCAGCAGAGCGGTCAGAGTGCCCATGCTGACCACTGTCCACTGCGGAAAGCACCTACAGTGGGCACGTGAGCGTCAGAACTGGACCATGGAGCAATGGAAGAAGGTGGCCTAGCCTGATGAATCACCTTTTCTTCTACATAATGTGGATGGCCTGGGTTAGCGGCCAATCCGATTGAGCATCTGTGGGATGTGCTGGAACAACAAGCCCGATCAACGGGGCCCCACCTCGCAAGTTACAGGACTTAAAGCACCATTGTGTAACTTCTGGAATTTTGCAGCCCTACAGTTTGAATGTAATTGCACTTTTACACTACTGTCGTAAAATTCGGTCCAGTGTCCAAAAATGTATTTATTTTACTGGACAAATGTGAACTTTATCAATAAAAGTCTATGTTACAAAGGCAAATATAATGTCCATTGTACAAATATAATCCCTGCTCCCCTGGAGCCTTTCTCTCCCAAATCCCCCGGAACCCTGGAAGCAATGGGAGAGAGGGCGTGGGGATCGCCCCCTACTACCAGTGTAGGCACAAGATGTGCTCAGCCTGGCAGATTGGCTTGCAAGTGTGAGTCAGAGAGTGAAACAAACCCTGTGGTGCAATGAAAGTGAGGGTCAGAACGCACTGGTTGAGGTGCGAGGGCCCAGCGCACCAATGGCAGGCCCAGGCCGTCAGGGTGGTGGAGCGGCTACGTTTTGTGTGAGCATTATTACCTTTGCTTTTGACTGGCAAGCTTTTAATTTATAGTTTATTTTTTAATAAATTTTACCAGGCAAAAAAAACAAAACAGTAATTACCGGAGCCAAACATCAAGCTAGTGACATAGTAACGTAAAGTGTATCGCACTTTCCCTGCAGTTTCGTACCTGAACACAGATGTTACAAAGTGCAAGAACAGGGGTTCAGAGAGTGAGTGGGAATGAAAGAGGTGCAATACCCCATATTACAAATCTGTGAACCACCAAAATGATTTTGAAGCTATTGTTATTTTAAGGTAAAAAAAGTTACATAGTGTTGCCAGATACCACAGGACACCTTAAGAGGTCTTGTGGAGTCCACACCTCGACGGGTCGGAGCTGTTTTGACGGCACGAGGTGGAGCTACACAATATTGGTGGCTATTAGCGGTGGTTTTAATGTTGTGGCTGATCGGTGCACACACACACATTACAGTTATTACATAATCGCCCGATCCCAATTATTTGGGCAGATCGGAGCCTTATTGTAAAATTGTTCGATTCCACAATTGTACGGTTCCATCCAAACCCCAGGGGATTTTTGAACCTGTGTTAGAAATGTGGCATTAAATAGAATGTGAATTAGACAAGTTTACATCAGTTGGGTTGAGGAAAATGAACCCTCAACCAAAATGTTATGTTACAATCTTCAAGACCGATACATGGCTCTTATGCAACAGGCAGTCATGTAGAATTTACAAGTTTTATTTAATGCCGGTATTACAGTGGGTGTGGCACAAAACTAACGAAAAAAGACAATAACAATGAATTGTCAACTAAAATGTCAGGATCGTGACTGAGGTCGTCATATCATATATCATTCTCAACCTTCAGTCTAGTTTGATATCTACTGGACCCCGCTGGATGTGTGCCTCAGACCTGCAGGGGTACCCTGACGCCGCCGTGAGGAATACCTCGAGATTTTTGAGGATCACAGACATACCCTGGAGCCAAACATCAGCCTACCTGGTAGAGCTCCTCCAGGTTGTACTTGATAGATGTGCTATTCTGAATGGCACCCACAGCGTCTTGGAGCTTCAGCCATGTATCTTCGGTGTAGTTCTCCGACAGTTTCGGTCTATCTGTTTTACAGGTCAACCATGCAAAGATTTGGTGCAAGATGCGTGTTAGTAGGCCTTAATGTAAACTCGCAAATGAAAACTATACATGTGGGGGGGTTACAGCAGGTAAAACAGTGATACAGATGAAGAGATAAAAGTTAAATGAGATCATACATATTGACACATTATAAACAAAAGTTGACAGGGAGAAACGCTTGATCAGCTGACTATGTTTACTCGTGAGCCGAAGGGCTCATGGGCGAATTTAAGCTAAAGTAAGTCCAAACTACAGCATTACAGTAACAACAGCAGTCCTGATGACAGTAGTGACAATAACAATCATAATAAGGATGACAGAACTAATGGTGATAATGGTAATAATGTGAGTACCAGTAACAATAACATGGATCCGTTGGGTAAGAGGCAGGTCGGTGAATGTGGGGTAGACCAGTTGGGGAAGAGGCAGGTGACGTTTAGACGCACTGGTTGTGAGGTCTTACCTTTGAAATTCTTTATAACTAATTTCTTGGAAGCGCCAGTTTTGGTCGAGGCCACGGCAGATGTCCTCGCCACGCCGTTGGTGTTGTGCTCCATTGAAGCAGAAAACCCAACGAGTTTGCAAGCGACTAGTTGAGTAGTTTAGTGAACAGCGAACTGTTAGCTAGCCGTGCTAACTATACGCTGTTACCTATAACGGTAGTTGCCGCTAGCTGGAAGTTCCCCCTCTGTGTGGCGCTTGAAAGTCAGAGCTTCATCACTCCGCTCCCTTCTAGAACATGGACAACCATTGGAGAGTATATTTTTTTTACTTTACCATGTAAACGCATACAAAATAAAAGCACCGCAGTGCAAAACATCGTGCCGCAGACCTACATCCACAGCGGCTTTAGCCACATTGCTACCTAGCATAACAAAATGGCTTTTCTCGTTCCGTTGGACAGGTGCATCCTGGGTGAAAATGCTGCGTTCCGTTGACTTCGGAACTCTTAAAACTCCACCTCCCGCCGGGCAAACTCTTAACTTTAAAGGAACGGCCGGAACCTCGGGGCCGATCGCTCTGGCCCCGACAGAGACAACAGACCCGTGTTACAGCAACACGCATGCATGCCGGTTAGCTGTAAACACAGTTCCATTCGCGTGGCTTTCAAGTTAGAAAAACGAGTGTCGCTTCGATCTCAACTACTCTAGGGCTGTGGTGTGACGTTACATACACAATACAGATTTCCGAGTTCCAATGGAACGCAGCCAAGGCACCAGAGTTGTGTTCAACGATCGTTCCCGTTTTGAATTGTAGATAAGTCATTGTCGTGCAAACCAATTTTAAAGTTTGAATACATAAACTGATTATGCATTAAAAGAAGGTTTTAATTGGCAGGTGGTCACCACTCTTCAGACTATTTCGTTTTGAGACATGACTTAGCCACGACTGATAGCTAGTGCTGCATTGCAGGACCACTCGGAAATCGGCAATTCCGAGCGACGTTCCCACTTTCGAGGGAAAATTTGCTACATCCCTTTTGTTCGGGAAAACATGGAGCCCAGAGTACATTTGTGTTTGATGAGGAAACTTGCGAAGTCTACGGTCGTCATCCAAAACGTCCGTGTCGTTAAGATCGAAGGTAGAGGTTTTTATCGGAAAAGAAACAACAACAAAAAAACACAAACATGCAAATGGAACTGTGATCGCCGTTTAACGGTGTGTACCGCTACGGTGCCGATTATAATGTCAGGTGTGTTATCTCGGTCAACTCGGGTCGTCGCGATCTGCCCCGAATTCGTGACCCGAATGGCCGCCCCTTTGCACTTTTTCGAGGAGGAACGCAGAGTTCTCCGAGTACCGACGTGAAACAGAACGCAACACAACGCTGCTGAAACGCACCCTCAATTCACCTGCGGCCAGCGGGAGTTCAAGCCGGAGTCCGCTGGGCTTACGGGGGAAGGGAGGCTGGGCGGGTCGTCAAACTTGGCATTTCGTCGTCAGATACTCCACCTGCAGCTCGGGGTAACGTGCTGAAGCGCTTCATTTTCCCAGTGACAGCCGATAGCCCCTGGTAGCCCGAGCGGCAGGCGGTGCTAGTGTTAGCTCGCTAGCTTATTTCCGAGGCAGCTAACTGTGCATTATCTGTGCGCCTGCGATTATTATTGTTATAATCGTCATTGTTGTTATTATCAGCAGGTGAACGGGTGCGACGAGTTATGCAAGTCTCAAGATGACAAGCGTTTAGTTGTTGAACAGACCGCTGACCGTCGGTAGCTTTTAGCAGTCATTGTAGCCTAGCTAATGCTAATGGAAGTAATACTTCAAATGTGAGCATTTGGGAGCAAAATGCTCTGGAGATAAGAGTGGGTAGCTTTCCCCAAATAGACAATTTACACCATAACAAAGTATCTCAGGATGGTATTAATATTCGGCCTATGTCACAGGGTGAACAGTTGGCAAGGCAAGTTTAATTGTATAACACATTTCGTACACAAGGCCAATTCAGAGTGCTTAACACGAAGCATAAAATATATAATAGAAGCAAAGAAGAATGAAAGCACGGAAATCTAAAGTAAAAAAAAAAACAACAACAACCTGATAAATAAACATAATAAAATCACAGATCAATTCATAACAGACCAACACACTTCAGATCCCTTTGATCGTTGGGACTCAAACCCAACGTGAAGAAAGCCATCAGTACAAGTCAGATCCAATATTGACGTGGTGTATTTTTTTGGTCTACAGTTGAAGATCTCTTGTTGATGTCTGTATGTTTTGCTGCCTTTCAGTGTAGATGCCTTGGTGGAGATGAGTGTGAAGGCTTTTGAGCTTGTCCCCGCAGTGGAGCGAGACCTGCTGATGGGCGACAAGGCTCGCATCAACATTGAGTGCATAGAATGCTGCGGCAAAAACCTGTATGTGGGCACCAACGACTGCTTCATCCACCACTTCCTCCTGGACGAGCTCCCCGCCCAGAAGGGCCCAATCACCTTCACGGCTCGGAAGCTCTCGCACAAATACCTGGGCCTGAAGAAGGCCGTTGCCGAGCTCCGGGCGGCCTCGGCCCTGGATCGCCTCATTGTCCTCTGCGACGCCATGGTGTTCCTGGTCGATATGGCCACCCTGGAGACGGTTTCCTCGGTGGCGGGCGGCGGCGCCAAGATCAAAGGCGTGGCAGCGTTCTGCGTGAATGAGAACCCGGTGAGCGGCGACCCCTTCTGCGTGGAGATCGGCGTTGTTTCGGCCAAGCGGCGGACGGTGCAGATCTACATGGTGTATGAGGACAGGGTTCAGCTGGTCAAGGAGTTGACCACGCCCGAGCAGCCGTGCGCCGTCAGCCTTGACGGTTACTTCCTCTGCCTGGCCCTGGCCACGCAGTACATGATCCTTAACTACGCCACAGGGGCCGCCCAAGATCTGTTCCCGTACAACAGCGAGGAGAGAAGGCCCATCGTTAAGAGGATCGGCAGGGAAGAGTTTCTGCTGGCCGCTCCGGGGGGCCTCGGTGAGTGACCCCACAGCTTGGGCCGCTGAACTTTTTGGCTGAGATTCGACTAGGATGATTTGGACTTCAACCTGACTTATTTATCTCTGCGTCTTGGTCTTTGTATCTTCACAAGTGTGTTTTTTGTGCTTGCTCACCCAACATGTAGATTCGTTTTGACTAAACCTTGCATTTCATCAAAGACCGCTTTTAATCTTGTTTACCCCAGTACACCTTTAATAACAAAGAGTGATGTGGATGATGTATTTGGTGGTTTCACGGACAGGGTATCATCTAGAACAGGCTTAAGCTAATCCGACTTAATTCAATTCTGAATTAAATTCCCACATCTCAGAAAATGCATTTAATTCAGAATTAAATTAAATGCGTTTTCTGAGCCGGGCTTAATTTAAAATGATTAGAGAACTAGTTCTAGACTAAGAAGTCCTAGACAAAGGTAATGAAGGACTAGTCAGCTCCTTCTGTCTGGTCTTGGTGGTGGTCTTAGTCCAGATAATCCATTTTCTCTTTCAAGTAATTTCCCCCTGGGTTTATTAAAGTATTTCTGATTCTGATTCTCTATTGTCAAGGTCAATTTGGAGGCCCACATCCATTAATCCAAAGATAAACCTGCCTCTGGTTTAATTTAAGCCTCCATTTAGACGAGATGAGATGAGCTCCAATCTTCCTTCTGGAAATCACATTATTATAATTTTTTTTTAAACCAAGACTAGTTCAAGTCTGAGACTATTTTTAACCATGACTGAGAAAGGCAGTTTCAGTTAGTCCTAATTAAATGTGTGCTTGAGTCTAAGATGAGGCCTGATCTTTGTCCTGCGAAAATTAGTCTCATGAAGAAATGGCACTTTGAATCCCAAAGCTATTATTAAGATTGTCTATCATTCCAACATTTGTCACTCCAACATTCTTTTCCATCACAATCTTCTCCTTACCCTCCTGTCCTAACACTCTCCGCGTGTACCCTTTCAGGGATGTTTGCCAATGCCGAAGGCGCATCCCAGCGGGCTCCCGTCAACTGGTCGGAGAGCGTGATCGGCGCGGCTGTGTGCTTCCCCTATGTGGTGGCTCTGGACGAGGGCTTCATCACCGTCCACAGCATGCTGGATCAGCAGTTGAAGCAGACCCTCTCCTTCAGGGACGGACACATCCTGCAGGACTTTGAAGGTACTGTACGTGCAGAGCCAACCCATATTTGATACATCATTTTAAAACCTTTGCTATTAATGTTATTGCCGGTTTCCTCCCAAACCCTCGATCTGTGCCCGTCAGGCTGACTTTAGGCATTAAACGTCTATGAAATATGCACATTGTGCTTTATAATACAATTATAGCCAAGTGTATAATTTAATGAGAATTACCTGCCGTATGCAATGGCTATAAGTTACCCAACTGATTATTTCTGGTTCAATACTACCCTCTTTAATAGGAAATTAATAGAAGACTTGCCCTCATTAAGGCTGTTATGTTTTTATTATTTTATTTTAATTACTTCAATTTACTCTTTCCCCAACGGAGCTGAATGAGCTTGTTGTGTTTTGGGTGTTGTGGCGACTGTGCCCTCTGCTGGCTAAATTATTATTGGACAGTCTTGGACAGCAAATTCAGACAGATTTTTTTTTTTACCATATTTTTTCCTCCATCTTTCTACATTTCAAATTTTTGATTTGTCTTTGGATGACCCATAAAATAATCTTCAAGGCCACCAATTTTTTTTTTTTATTAGTAACATCCTGAGCTCACATCCACACTTTCCAATAGGAAAACAGTGAGGGTTGGGAAGGTGGTGATGCGTAAATATAACCGTATTTTAGTATGGGATGCAACAAGTGATGTCCACCTATATGTTTGTGGAATGATCCCACAAAGGCCAGGCTTCCCATACAGGTGGTCAAGGAGTAGTTCTGTAAATCTGTGGCTACTAGAGATGGATGGTTTTCCAGAGCGGTCCATGTATCTTCTAGGTAAGGTGGTCCTGGCCTCCACCAAGGCAGTGTACATCCTGGTACCTCTGCCCCTGGAGCGACAGATCCAGGACCTGCTGGCCAGCCACAGAGTCGAGGAGGCCCTCACCCTCACAGAGGGAGCCCAAAGAAACATTCCCAAAGACAAGTTCCAGGTAGCATATAGTAATATTGATGAATATTTAGAATGCAGTAGCATTATGAGAGAGAAACATGCCTCCACACTTTTGGTCATACTGGTCAAGCATTGATTAGGGACCATGATTTGCGACATTTTCTGTTTGTAATTGTATTGGGTTTTTTTGTTGTTGTTGTTGTGGACTATAGGACATGGGATGACTTAGTTGAAGCATGTTCTTATTTCTTACCTCAACCCAATACAGATATTGCGCAAAAGAATCCTACAGCAAGCTGGCTTCATACAGTTTGGCCAACTCCGGTTCCTTGAAGCTAAAGAGCACTTCAGGTAAGAGGTTGAAATTGTGGTAGAGGTACTCCTCACTTAATGACCGAGTTCCGTTCCTAGGACCAGGTCCTTAAGTGAATTGGTTGATAAGCGAGGACCCGTGTTATTTCACGGTAAGGGGGCGTGGCCATTGTGAACACGAGTGTAGTGAATACTGACAGACTGCGGGAATGAGGCTGAGACTGAGAACGGTGATGAGATGTATACAGTGTATATAGTGTGTGTATATACAGTATAGTGTGTATACAGTATATATAGTATATAAATGGTGATGCGTAATGAAATGCTTGACGCTGAGACACCGTGGTATTGTACGCAGCGTACAATACAGACTGGTAAGAGAGCTGGTTGTAAGTCTGGTCATTAAACAGGTAGGTCAATAAGTGAGGAGTACCTATATTCTCATTTACTGTGCTTTATTTAAGTGTTTTACATTCTGTGATTGAATACTCCAAATACTATCTGGGTCCAGGGTGTCTGTGGAATACATGAATGCCGGGTTCTTACCGGGTCCTTGAGGTGCGTGTAGTGCTTGAATTTCGTCCTCAGAAAACCTGTGTGTGTGTGTGTGTGTGTGTGTGTGTGTGTGTGTGTGTGTGTGTGTGTGTGTGTGTGTGTGTGTGTGTGTGTGTGTGTGTGTGTGTGTGTGTGTGTGTGTGTGTGTGTGTGTGTGTGTGTGGAACGTAACGTAATGTAATGTGCCAAATGCAGTCACCCTGTTGCAGAAGGAACGGAACGGCACAGTCCCTTAACTTAGTTGTATTAAGAAAAAAATTGTTTCCTACATATAGGAAACAAACAAAAATGAATAGATATTAAATAAAAAGACAGGCATGGGCTTCCTTGAATTTATTTTTATAATGTCAGAATGAACCCTATTAATAACGTGTGTGTGCGCGTGCGTGTGTGTGTGTGTGTGTGTGTGTGTGTGTGTGTGTGTGTGTGTGTGTGTGTGTGTGTGTGTGTGTGTGTGTGTGTGTGTGTGTGTGTGTGTGTGTGTGTGTGTGTGTGTGTGTGTGTGTGTGTTTAACCCTATAATGGTGTGTGTGTGTGTGTTTATCGTCAAAAGAAAGCTTGTTCAGTGACTTATTGTGGTCAAACTACTGTATATACTGAAAGGGAATCGCCCGGAATCCTAGAGATTAAACCTTGTCATAAAAATGTAAACTCCCATTCAATTTTCAGGAAGGGCCAGTTGGACGTGCGGGAGCTGATCTCTCTCTACCCTCTGCTGCTGCCCTCTTCAACCACCTTTACACGCTGCCACCCTCCACTTCACGAGTTTGCCGACCTCAACCACCTGGCGAAGGGGGACCCAGAGAAAGTCCTGCAATGCAAAAAGTTCTTCATCACCTACCTGGGAGAGGTAAAGGGTTCAGGGCTGGAACAACAACTTTTTGTTGTTGATCTCAGCTGTAACAACGACTTTTACTGGCAACACTCAGTACTTTTACTCAAGTCCATTTCTAACCTTACTATTTTCTATTTTGATGTCCATTATGGAGGAACCAACAAATTTAACGTCAGTCGCTTGGTACTACGGCTCATTATGTAACGCCAAAGAATAAAATCAAATGCAGGTTCGGAGAGTTTTTGGCGAGTTAAATCAAAGAATATATCTCGAAAATATGTAAGTGTGAAATATACTTGGTGTGCTTGGGGATTTATTTTGGCTGATATAAAATTGGTTTCAGATAAGATAAGACTTATTAATCGCCGGAGGGAAATGCAGGCGTTAAGGCAGCAAAAAACAGTGCAGTCAAGAAAGAGACAAATGAAAATGAGATGATAAAGAGAGAGTGTTTGAGAAAATTTGACCAGGTGCAGTACTCACAGTACACACACACGGCTCTCTCTTCAGGTTCGGGGCACGGAGGGATCCAACGGCTACAGAGAGGACGTGGACACGGCGCTGCTAAAGCTCTATGCTGAGCAAGACCACGAGAGCCTGCTTGACCTTCTGGCCTCCGAGAACGCCTGCCTGCTTGCAGACAGCGCACCCTGGCTGGAGAAATACCACAAGTGGGTATTGCAAGTCAATTTAGGATTTATTTTTTTCCACTATTTTTAAGTACCCTGAATGTTACATAATAGAAATTAGTTAGAACCTGAATGCTTATTTTTCCTCCCTCTGTCTTTTAGATATTTTGCACTTGGGCTCCTATACCATTGTAATGGCCAGGATTCGGAAGCCATCCAGGTGATCTATATAACATATATGGAAAAACTAAGCTACCACACCAATGCCACATTGTATAAAATGCCATCTCCTCCTTTTCATATAGTTGTGGATACGGGTGGTGGATGGAGATCTGCACGACTTCACAAGGCCAGACCTGTACGAGTATATTGTGGACTTCCTGAGCTTCTGTTCCAACCTGGATCTAGTCTGGAAGTACGCGGACTGGGCTTTAAGGAAAGATCCCAAGGTAAACTGCCTACAAATACTACGAAATTAATTCAATCATGGAATTGTATAAGCCATGCCTATACGTACACCTTCAATCTACCTTTAAATGTAACTTGGACACATAATGCATTAAACAATAAAGGTTCGCTATCAACATGGTTTGTTGTGCTTGTGTTTACAGGTAGGCATCCAAATTTTCACCAAGAGGTCCCTTGGTAAGGACCAGTCAGCTCAATTGAAACCCGACGATGTCCTCACTTACCTGGAGCAGCACAGCCAGGCCGGGCTACTCTATCTGGAATACCTGGTGTTGGAGAAACAGATTCAGGTACAAAAATGTGTTTGTTGCTGATAGGACTGGGTATTGGGCAAGATCTGACAATTTGATTTCAATACAAAGGGTGACAAATCGGTTCAATATTGATGAAATGGCTTACAATAGGTTTCATTATGTTGACATTTTATACATAATGAGAATTGCTACCAACATTTCAATATATACCATATGATGTGTATAACAAAAGTATTTAACGGAACAAATTCAGTCCAATACCCAAAATAAATAATTCAATTAATTATTTGTGACATTGTTGGAAAATGGTTGCATAACTTTCAAACAAAGTGTCTATATTACAGTTTTCTAATTCATCCAGACATTGCAACACACAAATAGAATTTAATGATATCTGGAAATAAAATTTTTTAATCAGATCAATTTGTCAACTTACTTAGTTGGTTTTCGTATTAATTTTTTCATGATGCAGAAGGAGCAGTTCCACACTCATCTGGCTGTGTTGTACCTGGAGAGGACGCTGTACCTGCTCTCCCAGTCTCCGGCAGCTGAAGAGCAGGCAGCCGCAGCCCGAGAGAAGCTCCAGGCGCTGCTCAGGGAGTCCAGCCTGTACCATGTACAGCTTCTTTTAGGTGAGCCACCTGCCTCGTAGACGGCTAGAACCGCTCAATTCTCATCCCCGCACAGATTGAAAACGCTCCCCGTTCCGTTTAGGTAAGCTGGAAACCTGCGATCAGCTGCTAATGGAGCGTGCAACCCTCCACGGGAAGCTGGAGGAGCACGACAAGGCGCTGCACATCCTGGTGCATCAGCTCAGGAACTACAGCTCAGCTGAGGCCTACTGCATGTGGGTCTCCTCCTCTAAGGACTCTGCCTACAGGCAACATCTGTTCCACTTCCTCCTGGAGGTGTATTTAGCTGGGACTGTCCCAGGAATGGACAAAGATGTTGCTGGTGAAGATCTGGCGATGGCGGCGGTGGACCTGCTGAATCGGCATGGCGAGGTTTTCGATGCAGCTCGTGTACTGAGCATGCTCCCCGATGGATGGTCCCTGCAACTGCTACGGCCGTTCCTGGGATGCGCCGTCAGGGCCAGCATGCACGCCTGCCGCACCTCCAGGCTGGCCCTGGGGCTGTCCCGCTCCGAGAACCTTCAGCTGCTGCACGACAGGGTGAGCACCATTCAACCGCCAAGTATGATATGATCAAAATCATATAACTGTTAATGCTTCATACAGAGTGCATTCGGAAAGATTTCAGACCCCTTCACTTTTTCCACATTTTGTTATGTATGTTATCCGCATCAGTCTACAGTACCAGTATTCAGTACCCCACAATGACAAAGCAAAACTTTTTTTTTTAAGAATTTTATGTTTTAAAAATAACAAACTGAAATATCACACTTACACAAGTATTCAGACCCTTTTGTATGACACTTGCAGTTGCGCTGAGGTGCATCCTATATCCATTGATCATACTTGAAATGTTTCTACAACTTGACAGGAGTCCACTTGTGGTAAATTCAATTGATTGGACATAATTTGGAAAGGTACACACCTGCCTACATTAGGTCCCACAGATTTTGTGGATAAAGTGAAGGGGTATGAACATTTTCCGAATGTACTGTGTAGCTCTATTGATTCCAGTACTATCCTAATTTTTCACGGTCAGCAATACAATAACGTTACTGAGCCTTGATTTCACCTGGTGCATCACTTCATCAATTTATCTGGTTGTCAATATTTGTACCTCTCTCAGACCTGCTAACCTGCACCCATTTTGGGTACCAACCATGTAATTCTTGGTCAAAATACGCAGGTATGAAAAGCCAGCTGAAAATATGCAAAAAAATATATATATATTTATCTGAGAAGCAGCAGCCGGTTTTCAGCTTGATCGGCCATGACTCTTGATCAGACGATCAGTGTCAGATATATTTTCAGATTCTGTGCCGGTCAAATTTACACGCCCGATACTGCGCTCAGGTACTATACTAGTAAAAATGTTCCGGTACTCAAAACCGATACGAATGTAGTGTAGTTTACGCCCCAAAAAGAGCGAACTAAAGAAAATGTTCGTTGTTGGAGGTACTTCGAGGTAAACAAAGAAGATGAGATCAATTATTTATTTATCGCCTGACAATATTCCGACATTGTGCAGACTGCATATCTACTCAGTCAGTAAAACAAGTCGTTCCATTTGATTCAGTTGGTTTAATGCACGTTGAACGAAGGAGGACTTCCAGTGAACGAGACTGAGAAGAGTTGGATGTGTTGGATTTGTTTTATTTTTAATTATTTTGTAAAGAATGCAATTTATTTTGGACTGGCAAGTACCATATAAATATAATAGAAAGCTACATTTGAACTTAAAAGTGAAAGAGACTTTCATTTGAAGTTTAGTTAAGTTATATGTTGTGTCCTACTAAAACTCAGTCAGAGTTACAGGTTGAATTATACTGAAAATTGGTGACAGTCCCATGTTGTATTTTATTGGAACTCAGTGACCGTTCCATGTTATGTTTTATGTTATTGGAACTCAAGGACAGTTTCATGTTGTATTATGGTTACATAGTCAATAATGAACACAAAAATCAGCAATCTCACTATTGTGGTAACTGAAAATTGCAGCGATAGTCCGTATGTGCAGCTGTCCTATCACGTGAATGTGATCAGATAACATGATGTATTTGTCATTAACGTACAGCAGATCGGAATCTGCAGGTCAGACATTGGCCAAGAAAATTGCAATTGGTGCATCTCTAGTTACATGTTCGGTAACTTTACGAGATGATGTATTTTAAGGGGTATATCCTAATGAGATTAATTTGTATACTGTATATAGTTAGCTGTAGTTGCTCACGTACGATGTGACTAGCCTTGTTGCGAGACTGCTACGGTGTGAATAACTGATGGAGTCATTTGGTTGCAGAAACTCAAAGCCCGTGGAGACTCCCTGTTATACTATTTTGGTACTCAAAATGTTTTTCCAAGGTTGGCAGGTCTGCCGTCTGTACCTGCGTTGTAGGAACACGCTCCACAGCCCAGGTTCTGTTCTTAACTGAGGTTCCCCTCAGTTAGACAAACACACCATGTTTGACTCAAGTAAACAATGATATGAGTCATTCTTCAAGTTCTCAAAGAATGACTTTTTTGAGAACTTGATACCGTTTAATGGCTATTGTCCGGTGCTGTTTACTGCCGCTCAATGCCTGTATAACTAAAAAAAGATATCTATATTTTCCATTTTGGCAGTTGAAGGAGCGGAAGAAGCCGATCTTGGTGTCGGAGAAGAAGGGCTGCCACCTGTGCCACAACACCTTCAGCGAGCCCAATGTGGTCTGTCTCCCAGGAGGTGTCCCCGTCCACACGCACTGTGCCGCACAGAGAGTCAGGGACCCGCCCGCCAGTACAGCCTTGACAAATAACACCAACCACACGTAGGAACGTGCCTGCCACGAGAGGGCACCAAACAGTGGGAACAAGTGGAGCTGGAAAGATGGCCAACGATTAACAGGGGTGACAAAAAGCACAGAACTCCCTTATCCTGATGAGTCGAATCAGCGACAGAGGCTACTGAGTCACGCAAGCGAAGCAGGCAGGAGAGAAATGGACGATGGAAGCTATTTATTTTAGTGCCGATAATACGCTCTTTTCCTAAGAAACAACAAACAAAACAGTGAATTTACACCGGAGAGATGACAAAATCAAATCGAAAACGGTCCCAACTGCTGGATGAGGTCCATGTGAGTTCACCGCCCGGGCTGCTCCTTATGAATCCAATGCTCACTTCATTTTTGTTCCGATGACAGTTGGATGGATGGATATAGATTTATGTGAACTGCAGGAACAATGGCATCATAGCTCTTTCTCGGTCTCTCCAAAGGGCTCCGACCCGTGAAACTTCCCACCACACTACACAACTTTATACAAGCGTCTTTCTTTTTTTTTCATATTCATTGACGTGCTGGCCTGTGTAACTATTGCACATTTATACTCAATAGACACATGATAACATCAGTGAGGATTTATTTGTATGAGATTTATTCTTGTGCCTAATAATACTACAAAATCCAGATTTCTAGCTCGATGGGAACCTGTCTATGCGTTAGTGTGAGTTATGAGCAGCAAAGCGGGAATGACGACTCTCCAAAAATGAAGAACAAAAAATGTCAAAGGTGGAATTTGTATTGTGGTTACACCGCACAATGAGTGTTTTTAACAAACCCAGAAAAGTCAGGCTCTTCTCTGCAAAAAGCAGCAAAACTCAAAAGCCAATGGCTCTATTTTCGCTGGACTCAAAACAAATGTCTTTACATCTCTTCAGATGTCTGGAACCTTGATGATGATGAGATCTTTTGTTTTTGAATGCAGAGGTGGAAGATTCTGGGTTCAGAAAGTATAAGTGCTGTCGTGTTTTTGCTTTCTCCACACACTGATCCAGCTGATTCTGCTCATCCGTTGCTCTCTGGGTTGCCTCTGGATGGCAAATCTGCACAGTTGACTCAAAAGCTCAAGAGTGGAATTCTACATTCTGAAGCCGGATTGTCCACCTCTGTTTAAATGTTATTGCAGCAAAGCACAGCAGAAAAATAATTATGCGCTTCTTCCATATCTCTTACTAAGAATGGATACATCTTGTTTTAGCCTTATCATTGAGCTTGATGAAAATTGAAGGGGTAAAAGGATAGAATATTATTCACAATGTAGGAATCGCTCATCAAAGGCATCTACCAGGTCTTTGTCGCAGCTATTTGTTCCCCTCACACCTTCACTGCCACTCCACTATGCTGCCCTAGAAAGAATTAAAGTCAGACAGCGCTAATTAACAGACCTACACGTTAGTGTTGTCGTTCATATTTCTGTGAGCGGTTTGGACGCTTTTGTCGGTGTGGGACTGTTAGCTGAAGATGCTCCTTGATCTGCCTGGTCCATAAGCATAACTCACAGCTGCTAAACTTCCTACCAAGTTTCACGGTGAAGCTGAGATGTTGGTTAATATTGGTTCTAAAAAGGTCAATTTATCCTGCTGTGAAGGCAAAATGCTATCGACAGTAGCGCTGCAGGGACGAAATTCAATTATTAAAAAAATATCGCTATTCGAATGCTGAAATTGCCCTTCGGTTGTCTATTTTTTTAATAAGTAAATAACTGATTATAATTTACTTGGCTAACACTAGCAAATCAATTCACATGTGATGAGCAATGAAGTTTAATGTAAATTCATCCAGTTTGTTGAAGTGTGTGCGAAGTCCACGGCGTCAGCACATCGCCCTCTCCGGCGTTTCACTGTGTACAAGGGAGAGTGCGCCTTTGACCAGAATGTCCAGTAGTTCCACAGATGTGGTGATGAAAGTGGGAAATAAACCCTACCATCACAGACGAAATCCCAACCACCAGCTCTCGGACCGTGCCGGGCATTTTCCACCAGACCATGAAAACACTTGCTCTCATTGGAGCTGCGTAAACCCCCGGTACTAAATTTGAGCGCTACAATTTTGAATATATTTGAATATTAAAAATAATAAAGCATACAAAGCTGAATGGGCATTATAGAGGATTATCTGCAGCCCTATTTGATGGAAAACAAACTTAACTGCAGTTGAATAATGGCTGTGGGGTCAGATAATCCTTCCAGGACTTAATTATCAACTCGGTCACTGTCTGAAAAGGGGGTCATGTGCTGAAGGTAATATTACCTTCTGGTCCATTCACGCAATTTTATTTTGTATTTAATTGTCTGGCAGGAGAAAATAATGGGGAGAAAATAATGTTAGTTCTCAACCGCTTACACACTAAGGTGTTCTCCAGCCCCTGCCTCTCGCTTTCACAGTCCACAGTGTCAAAACAAATATCACTGAGTATGCTCAAAGCAAGCTTCTCCCAAGTGAACCCATGTGATCATCCATGTTAACGTATGATTTCTCCTGCAAATGTCTTAAGTTAGACTCACTCTTTTTATGTCTTATATTTTCTGTGGTGCCTTTGCTGTTGACGCCCGCTTCTACAAAACATCCATTTCTATGAAGAACTGGCATCATTTCCGGATGTTTTTCGAGGAAGGGAGACGCAAGATGGGATCGTTGGATCTCGACCCTGATTGAAATTCGGAGGAAATGCACAAAGAATGGGGTTTTTTTTCATGTGAACGTAGCAAACGCATCTTTCTGAACAGAAATTCCCTTAAGAACTGCTCATCTTCATGTGGAAACATTTCACTGTAATTTATAAATTGTATGTATATACAGTATTTATACTTGTTTGTTGCTTTGTAAATTAATGACAATGGGGGTGGGATGTACAAACTGTAAAGCCGTCCCATTTTAATAAAAATTAACTGCTAACCAATCATCCTGGAGTTGCCGCTTTACATTATTAACGGTACAATCCGTCATTTCTGATTTGCTTAATTGTGTTCTCGGATACCACGACTGTCGAAATAAAAGCCAGTTTTTCTCAACAAGAAGGGTGTCACACCTCAGGACGCCTGTTTCGTCCCCAAAATGTTCTTCAGTGCTTTTTGGAAAATGTAATTGTCTCCTTTTCAGTCAACCAGAGTGACTGGCATCAGAATCTTTTCAAGCGATCCAGTATAGAGAGAATGGTTTTCGTGCCGGTTTCCTTTAAGAAATAAGAATTAAAAGCGAACCCCTTTCAAAATTGTGCGAATAATATTAACAAGTATTTTAAAGCTTTTGTTTATAGATGTTTCCGACGCGTCACACCAATGGGAATTTCACTCTTTAGCAGGCCAAATGCAGGTATAACTGAAATGAGCTATTTCGATTAAATATCAGGGGAAATTGGAATAGATCTATTAGATATAATGCTTTGAATACCGATATATCCCCATGTTTTTCGCTACAGGTGCCGTTTTTTTTTCCAAGTAAAAGGTGTTTTTGTTTTTTTCTGTTCGTGTGTGAGGGGGTCAGCATCACCATATGTTACTGAACTCACCCTCCCATCCTCTCGGGAGTCTCCAGTGACGCGGCTCCGGTTTCAGAGAGGTTAATCAACACTGCCGGTTAATATTTCACCACTAACGGTCGTGCTTGTCGGTGAAATCCGTTCGGCGGGTCCTGGGCCCTCGGCCCTCACTTCGCACCTACTTCTCACCGTCGGCCTTAATTAGACTTTCCTGTGGGGCGGGTCTAGAGTTTCCGACGCACGCAGCGCACGTCAACGCAGCACTCGTCGTCGCCCTGATGGGACAGAAGTCGTCGTTTGCGCGGGACCTGAAACGCATCACTGAGAAATGGTTCAATTCGCGTCAGTCAAGCGGGTGTGAAGCGTCGTCGGTTGCGCTTGGGGTGGTGTGAGTGGGGCTTTGGCCGCTTCTAGAGCCGCAGCCTGGAGAAAATGTGGCCGACGTCAAGTGCCTGTGTTGTGTGGCTCCTCTTTGGTAAGTGGCCGTTCTTACTCTTTCACTCTTGCACGTTTTTTCCTGTTTGATAGAGCGCCGGGTGCGGCCCTCCCCAGGGCCCGTGAAGATGCACTTTCAGGTTTTTGCGATGAATAAAGTGTAGATATGTATATTCATTCTTGTCTTTCCACCCAGGAGAGAAAAAAGAAGTATATTTTTCCATACTCAAAGTAATATAAAGGGTGTTACTTTTTTTTGTCCGGTGTACTTGAAGTGTCTTTTTTTTTTTTGGTAGTTCTTATTTTGCTTCTCTGTTCTCATTCAAAGCAATGCGTTAGTCATTTACATGCTGCACGTTTAGTGGAAGGACTGTATCCTCACTTTCACATTTTATACACAAACAAAAGGTCTAGTGAGAAAATGACCTTATTTAGGATGTACTTCAGTAAGCTGGTTAATCGTGTGGTTTTGGTCACCAGAAATATATTGTTAATATATTTAATCACCTTGAGTACAACTAAGACACTAAATACAATTGAATTGGTTTTCACAACTTTATATATTAGGTGTGAAAACATCAAATTTAGTGGTAAACATACTATGTATACTTTCAGATAGCACACTGAAGTTTATTATAGTAAATTACTTTTTTTTTTCTTCACTTCTGACCCCTGTGCTATATAACTCATACATAGCATGTTTATAGAGCAGGTCATTAAATACTGTAAGTGAGTTAAACACTTAAAAAAAAAAGTAATTTAAAAAATTATTATTACAAATTTAATTTTAAAAAAAATGACAAGGCGACACATATTGAAGCGTTCAAAATCAAATTGACCAGAGTCACTGCAGAGTTTAATATCATGCATCTCGTCCATGCAACAGGCTCCGTGTGTGACATGATGCAGGTTTCCTCCCAAATCCACGTCATACAGAGAACTGATGTGCAAGAAGACATTCACAGAGTCATCCATCAAATCCACTCACTGTCCAAAGAAAACAAAAAAGACGAGAGTGCGAAAAGCCTCACATCCCCAAAACCAAAAGAGTCCGTAGAGGGGGCCACATCCCATGCTGGGGTCCTCTCCGCCCTGGGCAGACTGGACCTGAACGCCTATTACAGCACTCTGACTAGCCTCTATGCGCTCTACAGGCCCTTACTGGGCGAAGGATTCACAGAGAACCTTCCCAAGATGCTGGTTTGCATCCTGTCCGGGAGACAGGACTGTGGCCTGGAAGCGGAACTAACAAAGACGGTGTCGCTGGAACTGGCTAAACCTCTACTTACCTTTCTCTCCTCGCTGAGATCCCAGACATGCGTCGATACGCTCAACGCCGCATTTGGATCCTTGGAGTCGGGCAGCGTCCTGAGGTCCTACTTTGGGATAGAGGAGGTGGCGGCGGCAGAGGGGCGGGGCGGGTTTCAGGAATTGTTCATGACTACATTGTCCCACATCCCCATGTCCGGGTCCCTGATGTCCGCCCTGACTGGCCTGGTGGACATGGCTCTGACTTACATGTCAAGGTTCATCGTGGCAATGCTCCATGTCCCTATGGACTATGTGAAGATAGGGTTGCAATTTGGAATTCAAATCCCCTCGTTAGATGAACGCCAGCAGTGCCAGCAAGGTAGGATTTGGGATTATTTCGGATTTTGACTATGACGCCGTTTATTGTGGCCTGTAGGGATATGAGATACTGATGCCAGTGTCGTGTTCTCCGCCAATGTGCCCTATGTGATATGGTTCCCTCTCAAAGCCAGAACATGTTATACTTTTGAACCACGGTGATGGTTCCATTATAATATAATGGAACCATCACCATGGTTCAAAAGTTCAATTCTGTTTCAGCATAGTAGTCAATAAATCAATTACTGAAAAAATACTCTCACTGATATAAATATATTGCAACTGCTTGCTTAGAATTTTACTTGTACTTGGTTCAGACAAGAAAAATTCTGACAAAATATCCATGTTTATTAGTGTTTTATCTAATTTTATCTGATTGTATCTATTATGTATCTAACTATTTGTAATCTATTATCTATATCTATTGTTTAGGTATTCATAATACAATGTGTAATAATTTATTTTTTTGTTCTACGAGAAAAAAAAAAAGTGTGCTAATTCAATTAATTGTCCGCTTGTTCTGCAGGAGATCTGAAGCAGCTCCTGATGTGGTAAGCAATAATTGGCATTTCAGTTAAATATTAACTGAGAAAAAGCTTAAAAAGCCTAAGGTATAGGCCAGAAAGCTATACAACTACAATACCTAATATCACTAATAACATGATAGTAATATTTCAATAGAAACTTTTTCTTTATTTTTAGGGGCATGAACCACAACGTGAACTGGTCCTTCGGTAACTCCATTTTGGACCTTTTCCTGGCCCCAGGAGAGACTATTTGCAGCTACCCAGGCCCAGAGTGCCAGAGCCCGAACAGCCTGCTCTTTGGCCGCTCCTCTGAAGGCGGCTACGACGGCCACCAGGACTTCCTACTCAAGTGCGACCGCCACAATCTGGCACTTTTCAACCAGACCCTGTGTGCTGACATCCTGGCTGCTTCATCGAAGGAGGGATCCTCCACGTCGGTCTTCGTCTTCTGCCAGTCCTTAAGCATGCTGAGCCCCGCGCAGCTGGAGCAGGTCTGGAGCAACGGCTGCCACGTGGTCCAAGCTCTGCTGTTTCCAGTCGTCGCCCGGTCGCCCGACTGTGCTGTTTGGGCCACGCCGTCTCCGAACGTCTCCGAGGAGACGCCTCCTGATCGCCCGTACCCACGGGTGGCCAGGGCTGCCCTCAGCCTCAGCCAGCTCCTTTGCAGCTATGTTAACTGGTTAGGGGGCGATGCGGTGGATGCCGGCCTGGTAACACTTTGCAGTGACAATGACCGCGAGCAGTTTGTGGAGCAGGTATGCAGCAATGAGACGTTAATGAGGAAACTTCTCTCTGACCGGAAGAACCACTGGCTGTGGGGATACTGTGCCAACTTCTCCGTGGACCCCGGCCACCTGGTGAGCCAGTTCTGCCTCTACCAGAGCTGGATGGCCCAGCCCATGGTGCAGGTTCCCTCCTCCCTGGTGGCCTTCTGCTGGGACCTGGACGGAGAGAGGCTGAAGAAGCTTGTCTGCGAGAATGTGGGGCTCTTCACCGTGTTGTTCTCCAACCCTGAGAACACTGGCCTGATACCCAACTGCACAGAGCTTCAGCTGCCACCACTGGTCAGCAACCTTGATGCACTGGTCGCTCAGTCTTGCCGCTACTCAGAGTGGCACGACGTCATGCTGATTTCCCTTGACGTCTTGTCACTGTGCATCCGCCTTGATTCTCAGCGCTTTGTTGCCGAGGTTTGCTCCGACGTCACATTTCTAAATGCGTTGCTGAGCAACAACGGCAATGCCTGGCTGGAGGACCACTGCGCCGCCTCCCTGAGCTCCCTGCCGACTAAACCCCCTGTGTTCTTTAGCATCTCAGACTGGTGCAACTACCACACCTGGGAGGAACGGCTGGTGGACCCCTCTGTTGTGGGACTGTGTTGGCAGCATGACCAGGCGGCCTTCCATAAGAACGTGTGCTGCAACATGCCAATGTTTGAGAAGCTCACGCTGGAACCCCAGAACGAATGGCTGATGTCCGTCTGCACAGAGAAGGAGATTTCAGAGATGCTACCACAGGTGTGTATGTTAGCTGTGACATATTTTGGTACATGAACCCTGGCACTTAAAATATAAAATCTAGACTAGCTCCAACCAGTCATGAATTATATTTACAGTTTGTTGATGTATTGACTAGGTGTTTGACACTTCAGGTTTGCAGATACTCAGAGTGGACCACGCCTATCATTGTGGACATGACTGACTTAGCTCTCTGCGCTGAACTGGACCCCTTCAATTTCACCTCCAAGGTCTGCTCTAACGCCACAGTCCTGCAGAACCTGCTGGCCAACCTGGACAACACCTGGCTGCTGCAGCACTGTGCCAATGTCTCCATCTCCGGGGGAGCCGGCTCAGAAGGAGGAGGCCTGTTGGGGTTCAAGCCCTCAGAGCAGTGCCAGTACCCCAGCTGGGGCATCGCCCTTCCGGACGCAGCGCTGTTGGCTCTCTGCTGGGATTACGACCAGGCTAACTTTGTCTCCTCCATCTGTCTGGATGTCGCTCTCCTATCCATTCTGGCCCGCGAGCCCACCAGCCTGTGGGTAAGCACGCTGTGCGCCGGCTACATGAACCACAGCGCTAACAACCACAGCGGCAACGGCAGCAGTGCTGAGGCCCAGCCCTGCCTGGCCCAGCAGCTGGTCAGGAGGTTCAACTGGACCTGCTCCGCCGACCTAACGTCCGTCTGCCAGCCAGAAGCCGGTCAGACTGAAGCCCTACAGGCGGTGCTGGGCTGTTGGGTGGAGGCTCTGGGCCCCAGGGTGGAAGGCCTGCTCTCTCAGCGTATGGCTGACATGCTGGAGCAGGCGGCCAGCATGAGTGTGGTCATCTTGGTGGCCCTGGAGGAGAGCCAGATGACCTCGTTGCGAGTCTCAGAGAACATCAGACTCAGCGTGCTGGAGTCCGTCATGCTTTACCTGGAGAGGGAGACCAACTTCGACAACAAGAGGGTTCTGCTGCAGTGTTTTGGGGTAGGAGTTTGCCAATTTCTCCAGGTTTATGGAGTGAAAAATGCATTTTTGCAGCTGTTACATTAATTTGACTTAAGTCTAAAACAATGGATGAATGACTTTTGATTAATGAATGTATTTAATCCAGTTTGTAAAGCATATCAGTGTCATCACCTTATGTTCAAAATTTTAAATGTATTTATCTGGCCACAGACTACTACATAATACGGATTCTTCAACACATTATGAACAATAGTGTCACAACTTTGTGAGTGTGTGTGTCCATTAGGGGTGTTATGGTACATGCATTTGTATTGAACCGTTGGGTTCAAGTCTATCAGTTTGGTACGGTATCTGAGAGTCCCATAATCCACTGTTTCCATATTTCAAAATAGAAAAAAAGCAAGGTATTTTTGGTCTTTTTGGTCCCCTCCACAGAAAGTGCTGACCAGCTTGATGCAGACGGGACGGGATGTGACCAGCAACAGTTTCTTCCTGATTAAGGTGATGATGTTTGCTGGTAACTTAAGTTATTCTCTTACTCTGTGATGTGTATCTATGAGTTGACAATGAAAGGCTCTTTACTCTTATGAGGTGTTTTCGAGTAAATAAAAGCTTCAGCTACAGAGGAACAATAAGTTTTATTGTTTGGCGATTTGGGCGTGCTAGCTTGGATTACTACATGTCACTTTTTGCCAAGTGCTCTCAACCAGAGCTCTTTTATAGAAATTTTGAGTGCTAAAATCAGTTAATTGTGAAAAAAAGTATTAGGGGTCACTCTGGTTCTGATGTTCTGCTGCAGGGAGAAATGAAATAGCTAAAAACAGAATTCTTATTCCACTCCATTGACTTTACATGTGCACGGAGTGAGGTTAAGAATACTGCCGAAACCAGACAATTGGCTACCTTTTGGGGTTAGTGTCTTGGGCTTCTGTATGACCTATTGTGTCACTTTTGACACAACACTTGTGTATTCAGAAGTTGCTGTTTTTTTACCTTAAGCAGGAGTACTTTCGCATCCCACTGGACAGCCTCCGGTCCATGCTGAGTGCGGTTGACACCACCACGGCCAGACAGATCCTCCAGTACTACAACAGGCACAACAACCTCCTTCAGGTCAACAGAGTACCCCCGGTATCCCCACGGTTGCGAGATGAAAATGACCTTTCGTAAAGGTTTTGACATTTTGCCGACTGTCCCTTGTCTCCAACTCCTCCCAGCTGACGGACGACTATTTGTCGGTGGTGGTGTCCGTGCTGATGGGGTCCCACCTGACAAGGGACAGCAGCCTGTTCCCAGACTTGGCCCTTCTGCTGCCCAGAGCCACACCCGCAGATATCAAAGTTCTACCTCCACTACAGAGCAACGTCAATGTGTGAGTGGCAGCCGTCTTGTGTTACACTTGAGCCCCGTAACATTACCGGGTCATAGGTCTGGCAGTGTTTTCTACCTGTTCACATATAGTTCCATCTAGGACAGTGTTTCACATTAGTAGTAACTGTCATTCATCGCTCACAGCCCTCACTGCGCGTTACACTAACCGAATGAAACTAACAAAGAGTCTGAAAATTTGAACGACTTGTTTTACTGAGTGACTCAGCAAAAACCGAATCTCAAAAAAAAGTTGAACATTGAATAGTCACTTGAATAGTCGTCATTTTCAGACTGAAATGTGTCCTGCTGGAGCTGCTCCTTTGTCTGGAAGTGATGAATTAGACAAATTAGTGCAGCCTTGAAATTTTGGCCTTGCAAAACAAAAGCTATTTTCCATTTTTTCTTTATTTTTTAGTTGAATTGGAAAAAAAATTCAGAGTACACTTGTCAAGCTCTCATGGGTACAGCGTTTGGAAAACACTGATCTCGAAAAAATTCAGTATTTATTGCATTCCAATATTCCAATAACATGACCATTCTGGATAGATATATCTGGGTACAGGGGGTAACATGTATCTCTCTATGTATTACATTTGTATCTATGTACAGTATCTATGTATCAATCTTACCTTCAAAATGCATTTTTGTTGGTTTACAAATTAAATTCAGCTGCAACAAAGAAGGGCACACTGTGGTGAGGTCACAACACACAATGTGTCTTTTTTGCCACTTTTTCAAATTGTTTTTCTCAAATAATTTTTTCCACATGAAATCGTGCCTAAGAGGAGACATAATCGTTTGCATGCTTGACCTGGAAATCTTCCCTCACAAACAGAGCATATATTGAAAAAACAAATTGGATTTTAAAAATATACTTTTCACTATATGGAAGGACTCCACATATATTTCACAATACATGCCAAATATTGTGATTTTTCTCATGTACTGTTACACCCTTTTAATAAATGTTGTATGTGTATGTATGTATATATATATATATATATATATATATATATATATATATATATATATATATATATATATATATATTATGTAACATTTGAAAAGTGATAATGGTTGGTGTATTCTGCAATATATTGCATCATTATTTGATGAGTGGATATTTTTCACAATACATGGGAATTCTAGGGCTCTAGAGTGTTTTAATACAAAATCATAAAAGTAGAAGCAACTCACTGTTCAAACACATTTATAAAACAATACAATAATATATTTCATACATTTAAAAGGTAATCAGTCCAGGATAAAAGGGAAAAAAACTAAAATGGATCATATAGATCAATAGATAAGTCATGTATGAGAGTATCTTATTGTAATTTATTCTCTTCATTGATCATTTTAAATATATAATACTGCACGTTAAAGTTTTTTTTTTTACAACTTTTTATACACCTCAAGCTGCATTTTAAGTGGAGTAATTGGTTAAAATGTTTTCCAGTCATCCTATCTCGCCTATCTACATTACGCTACATCTGAACACATCCCCGGTGTCAAGCGCTGATAAGGAGACCTGTGTTATCATGCACTGAGGTGTCGGTGGGCCATGAATTATAAATGCACGGACAAAGAAAGCCAGGTTGCTGGATTTAAATTTAGATAATCACTACCTCTCTTTGCGCTCTTTGCTGCTGTTGATAATGGGCAAAAGTGAAAATACTTCATTCAATGAGCTATAATGTGGATACTGGAACACTTTCACTATTTTCACTGACTTACCCGAGCCAGTAACAGAAGGGGGTTAATGGGGCATTATGGAAGAATTTATCAAAAGGATGTATTAAACAGAGATTTCTAGGCAACACTGATCATGATACCTGTTCCCACCGATATCAACCTGTGGAAGCTTATTGCAACAACACATTTTCTATGATCTGCAACTCCAAAATGCAACTCATCCAATATAAGATTCTGCACAGAGCTCATATCATGGAACACAAAATGTTCAAAATGGGTTTTGTGGATAAAAACGTTCAAGATTCAAGATTCAAGAGGTTTATTTGTCACATACTTTTATACATGCAGTGAAATGTAAATGCAGCGCACCTGGTGATTATGCAAAATATGTTTGAGACTGAACACAATAGCTACCTAAAACTCTGTCTCAGTCTCTCTGTTCTCACTGTGTGACTGCAGAGGTGCTGAACAGTCTGTTGCTGGGGTAGTGAGGAACCTTCATGATCCTGCGGGCTCTGCTACTACACCTCCTGGTATATAAGTCCTGCAGGGAGGGGAGGGTAGTTACAGTGGTCGGTCAGCTGAACGCACCACCCTCTGCAGGGCCCGCCTGTCCTGAGCAGTACAGTTCCCAAAGCCTGTCAGAATGCTCTCCACTGCTCCGGAGTAGAAGGACATTTGACGTTTGATGTTTGTTCTCACTGTTCCCTTAATACCAGAGATTACTACTTTCATCCCTTCTGGCTCTGTCCACCTATCCTAGCATTCTGAACCAACATCACCAAGAAGCTATCAACCATTCTCTGTCACAGCATCCCAGTCTCCCCGACTATATGTCTCCTCGGTGACTGCTCCTCAGTTGACCCACCACTTAAACACCACCAACCCATTTTGATCGCATTAACAATTGTAAAGATAATAATATTACTCAATTGGAACAACAGAGATAATCTCACCACATCCCAATGGTTATATTATTGATAGAATGCATCTCAATCCTATATCCTAACTCCATCATTTAATACTTGAGTCTTCCTAAGTTGGGGCAATGTCGTGGTGTTTTGGGGCATGTGGGGGTCCTCCTGGTCTTGCCGGGGCTTTGCGGTTGGTTGGGTGCCCGGGCGGCTCTGGGGATGTTCGTGGCGCGTAGGCCTGTAGTTATGGGGGGTCCCGGAGCCCCTTGGGGGTGGCCTGAGCACTGCTGCAGGTTGTCGGTCTGGTGGCGCGGGGCCTGAATCAGGGCCTGTGGTCCGTGCCTGGCGCCTGCAGTCCGGGTTCTGTGCCTACAGCTGCGTCTTGTGCCTGCACCTGGGGGTGGGTTGTATGTGTGCGCCCCTGGAGTGCCGGGTCTCCTCGTGCTGCATGTTGCTCCGCGGGCCCCGGGCTTCTCTGGGGGCCCAGGGGTCTTCTGCAGCTGCAGGGCGGGATGCTTGAAGCTTTCCTGCAGCCGTGGGGTGTCTACGCAGCTGCGGAGCTCGGGGGCGGGGGCTTTCCGGTGCTTGGAGGCACCGCCACATAATACCGATCTTATACACCAGAACCAATTGGGATAAGTCCTGTACACTCACCGGTAGACACTTTATACACACACACACACACAGGCGGTCCCACAATACACACATGCACACACCACCACCACACCTGCTTCAAATGCACCCCAACACCTCCTGGTTGAATTCCACTCCTTTCCTCCCTCATTTACTCTGTTTTTCAATACATGTTGTCATCCGATGTTTATTTTTTCCGTGTAAATGTTGTTTGGTTCTGTGTTTAATTGTCTCACCCATGGTGAATCCTCCCCTCTTGGAGGAGTGATTAGTTGTTTATAGACCCAAACATGGTAAAATAGTTCAAAGAGGGGGATTGGTGTTGGTTCTGTATTACCAAAAACTGTACTCTTGTCATCTTATAGGTCATCCACAGGACAGAGTTATTACAGCAGTTTTTGATGATTTAAGAATTAGTCAAGAGTTGCATTACAGGTTGAGAACTTGAACTCCACTTATAGACTAACTCTGTCCTAGATGCAATGGCATACAAATACCCTGTGTTGTATGCCCAGCATGCTAACAGCACAGGTTAAAAAAAAAGGTTGACTCGGACCATTGCTTGTTCCAGCAGTCAAGGATCCATCCAGGGTGTGGAGGGCTCGTGGTATGGAGTCTCCTAG
Source organism: Zeus faber (assembly GCF_960531495.2). Lineage (NCBI taxonomy): Eukaryota > Metazoa > Chordata > Actinopteri > Zeiformes > Zeidae > Zeus > Zeus faber. The sequence continues at coordinate 32,710,227 of NC_137190.1, read as the reverse complement.
CTTCCGTGGAGAAGTGTCTGCGTTTGAGTCTCTGGTGGCCATATTCAGCAGGCGGGGGGATCAGGCTTGTTGGCTCATCTGCACTCTTGCAGGCCAGCTTCAAGGTCAGGAAGTTACGATGGAGCTCTGGAGGTGGAATGCCAGACAGTATGGGGAGAAACTCGACAGGGGTTGATGGCAGGGCACCACTAATTAGCCTCATGGTGGTGTTAAGCACAACATCAACACAGGCTGTATGGCTGCTGTGACTCCATGCAGGGGCAGCATACTCAGCCGTGGAGTATGCGAGGGCAAGGGTAGAGGTGCGCAGGGTGGTGAAGTTTGCACCCCATCCAGTGCCAGCCAGTCTCTTCAGGAGGTTTACACAGGCAGCGGTCTTGGCAGCAACTTGTTGGATGTGTGGCTTGAAGGTGAGGCTACGGTCAAGAGTGAGACCGAGATATTTAGGGTTGGGGTCATGCCTGACGATGGTGCCGTCGAGTGTGATGTTCAGCATGGTATTCGCACATCGATTGGCAAGATGGAACACTGAGCAAACTGTCTTGGGCAGGCTAAGCTTGAGATGCCATTTATGGAAGTACCCGCTCAGTAGCGAGAGATCTTTCTCAAGGGCATTCTCAACCACACTAAAGGCTTTGTCACCAAATCCAATGGCTGAGTCGTCGGCGTAGGTGTATAGCGAGCACTCTCCAACAGGCATGTCAGCGGTGTAGATGTTAAAAAGTGTAGGAGCAAGAACAGAGCCTTGGGGGAGCCCGTTCCTCAGTCTTCTTCTCTTTCTGCGTTGGCCGTTTGAGGTCTCCAGTACAAAGGTACGGTCCTGTATAAGCAGCATGATGAACTTCACGAGCTTAACATCAGGCAAAGTCTTCAGGAGCTTGAGGTAGAGGCCTCTGTGCCAAACTGTGTCATACATTACATTACATTGCATTGCATTTAGCAGACGCTTTTATCCAAGCGACTTACAATTATTCAAACACCGACGGACGCAGCCATCAGGAGCAATTAGGGGTTAAGTGTCTTGCTCAAGGACACTACACCATGCTAGCAGGAGGAGCCTGGGATCAAACCAGCGACCTTTAGATCACTAGACGACCAGCTCTACCGCCTGAGCTACCATCCCCTACGATACGCTGCAGTGAGGTCGATGGAGACTGTTCCAAACTTTTCTTTCCTCTGGAAGGCGCTTTCGATGTCATGAACTAGCCGGGTCACTTGATCTGTTGTTGATCGACCTTTACGGAAACCAGCTTGAGTGTGGGAAGACTCTCTTCAATGATGTTGTTTATTCTCGATAGAATGACCCTCTCAAGTGGTTTGTAAAGATGTGACAGGAGGGATATTGGGCGGTAGTTCTTTGGTTCATCTGGTGTTTTATTTGGCTTGAGTATGGCCAGCACCTTAGCCTGCTTCCATTTGGATGGTATGGTCAGGTTTTCTAGGCAGTTAGAGAGGAAAAGCTGGACCCAGGTCAGTGACTCATGGCTCATGTTCTTCAGGAACTCAGTGTGGATGTTATCCTTTCCAGGAGCCTTATTTACCTTGAGGGATTTCAGAGCTGCAAAAAGCTGGATTGAGGAACTGTCCTGGTGAGTTTCCTGATGTCTGCGACTACTTCTCTGGTGAAGGCTTTTGCCTCAGGTGAGCGGTCTTTCCATCTGCCGTTATCAGCGAGTACAGAGGCTATCGCATTCGCTGCTATGGGGCATGGTCTAGCTGGGCAACTTCGCCCAGTTAGCCGGTTGATCGTATTCCAGGCCCTACGACTAGAATGTGTGAAGTTGATGTTGTTTACTTCCTCCTCCCATCTAACCTTTCTCTTCTGCCCGAGAAGGTCCAGCAGTTGGCCACCACGGAGAGAGCGTTGGTCAGTGTCGGTTGCATTCAGGTACTCCTTGTACAGTTTCTCGCAGTCTTTATCAGCAAGGTACATGTGGGTCCCTGCGGCCTCTTGGGATGGAGAGCTTGGCAGCCTTGTTGAGCAGGATGCAGAAGGCGTTATAAGCTCCATTCACATTGGATGATGGGTCAGGTAGGCTTGCTGTTAATGTCCTGGTGAATTCTGAAAACTTTTGCCAGTTAGCCTTCCTGAAATTCCATCTTCTTCTGTTGAGGCTAGAGATGGCTAGCTTGATGTCACTGGAGATGATGATGGGCGAGTGACCAAATCTAGGGAACTTCTGTAGAACCATTCTGTTGCAGCGTCTGCTGATGTTGTTGGAGACAAAGGACAGATCAGGGCATGTCAAGGTGCCGTGTCTGCCAGAGTAAAAGGTTCTGGGGTCCTTGTTGTCGAAGAGCAGATGAAGGTTGTTACTTTCTGCCCAGTCGCTAGCAACAGAGCCATTTCTGTCAGTGTTTGAGTACCCCCATTTGATGTTCCTACAGTTAAAATCACCGCAGACAAAAGAGTTCACTGGGATGGTGGGGAGGAAGGATATACCCAACTCAGCAGGTGGTGGTTTGTAGATGTTGCAAAAGGTGGTGCCCAGAGCTTCCATGGTGCACCATTCAATGGCAGAGTTAGCTGGAGATTGCTGGAGGGCTCTTGCATTTATTCCCTGTTTGGTGTAGCAGGCAATGCCGTGTTTGTTGTGACCTATGAAGCTGATGAGGTCGAAACCATCGATGAGTAGCTTGTCTTCAGTGACACAGTGGGTCTCTTGTAGCAGCAGTATGTTCGCCTGATGTTGGTTGGCCATGTGCTGGATGAGATCACGCTTCGACCGTGTCAGGCCCTCTGCGTTCAGTTGCAGTAGACGCACTTCGGTGTTAGCCATGAGGCTCGTCTTGACAGACGCGTAGTGGGTACTGTACTGTTGAGGACGGAGGGCTGTTGATGTAGAATCTGTGTAGTTCTAGTATGACTGGTTTTGTTGGATTCTTCGGTATCTTCAGATCGGGATCGTCAGGGTCGTCGGAATCCGTAGCAGGGCCACCACGTGCAGATACCAGTCTTGACCCTAATTAATTGGTAAATTCCTCGGTAAAATAAGTATTTGGTCACCTACAAACAAGCACGATTTCTGGCCTTCACAGACCTGTAACTTTTTATTTAAGAGGCTCCTCTGTCCTCCACTCTTTACCTGTATTAATGGCACCTGTTTGAACTCGTTATCAGTATAAAAGACACCTGTCCACAACCCCCAAACAGTCACACTCCAAACTCCACTATGGCCAAGACCAAAGAGCTGTCAAAGGACACCAGAAACAAAATTGTAGACCTGCACCAGGCTGGGAAGACTAAATCTGCAATAAGTAAGCAGCTTGTTGTGAAGAAATCAACTGTGGGAGCAGTTATTAGAAATTGGAAGACATACAAGACCACTGATAATCTCCCTCGATCTGGGGCTCCGGGACCTAATGAATGACCTGCAGAGAGCTGGGACCAAAGTAACAAAGGCTACCATCAGTAACACACTACGCCACCAGGGACTCAAATCCTGCAGTGCCAGACGTGTCCCCCTGCTTAAGCCAGTACATGTCCAGGCCCGTCTGAAGTTTGCTAGAGAGAATTTGGATGATCCAGAAGAAGATTGGGAGAATGTCATATGGTCAGATGAAACCAAAATAGAACTTTTTGGTAAAAACTCAACTTGTCGTGTTTGGAGGAGAAAGAAAGCTGAGTTGCATCCAAAGAACACCATACCTACTGTGAAGCATGGGGTGGAAACATCATGCTTTGGGGCTGTTTTTCTGCAAAGGGACCAGGACGACTGATCCATGTAAAGGAAAGAATGAATGGGGCCATGTATCGTGAGATTTTGAGTGAAAACCTCCTTTCATCAGCAAGGGCATTGAAGATGAAACGTGGCTGGGTCTTTCAGCATGACAATGATCCCAAACACACTGCCCGGGCAACGAAGGAGTGGCTTCGTAAGAAGCATTTCAAGGTCCTGGAGTGGCCTAGCCAGTCTCCAGATCTCAACCCCATAGAAAATCTTTGGAGGGAGTTGAAAGTCCGTGTTGCCCAGCGACAGCCCCAAAACATCACTGCTCTAGAGGAGATCTGCATGGAGGAATGGGCCAAAATACCAGCAACAGTGTGTGGAAAACCTTGTGAAGACTTGCAGAAAACGTTTGACCTCTGTCATTGCAAACAAAGTGTATATAACAAAGTATTGAGGTGAACTTTTGTTATTGACCAAATACGTATTTTCCACCATAATTTGCAAATAAATTCATTGGTGGCACGGTGGCGCAGTGCATTGCACTGCTGCCTCACAGCAAGAAGGTCCTGGGTTCGATTCCCGCCTGGGGCGCTGTTGGCACCGTGCTCCGGCGGGTTATCTCCCAAATAGGAGCCTTTTTGTGTGGAGTTTGCATGTTCTCCCCGTGCTCACATGGGGTTTCCTCCACCTCACGTCAGTAAGGACTCCCACTAAAAACATGCACCCATCATCGTCTGACCAGCGATGGACATTTATCATCTGGTCCCCGGGCGCATCCACGTATGCTGCCCACTGCTCCTGGCTGTGCCCCCGGAGGAAGGACAAGCCAAGGATGGGTCAAAAGCAGAGAATCCATTTCACCGGCCACCATCAAAAGCATGTGCGTGTGTGTGTGTGCAAGCATGTGTTGTAGTGTGGTGTGTTGCGTGATAAATAAAGACTGTTTCTTCTTCTTCTTCTTCTTCTTAAATTCTTTAAAAATCAGACAATGTGATTTTCTGGATTTTTTTTCTCATTTTGTCTCTCATAGTTGAGGTATACCTATGATGAAAATAACAGGCCTCTCTCATCTTTTTAAGTGGGAGAACTTGCACAATTGGTGGCTGACTAAATACTTTTTTGCCCCACTGTATATACAGTATAGATAGATAGATAGATAGATAGATAGTGAGAGAGTATTGTGAGATTCCTCATGTTGTTTTTCTTATTACCTGTCTGTTCTTTCAGGAGGGAGATGATCAACAGCAACCTGCCCCTCATGTCGGCGGAGCAGCGGCAGGCCTTTGGCCAGTGGTATGGCCGGGCGGTTGGCCCCAGCAACGTTTTGGCGGGCAGCGCTTCTCTCATCAGGGACACTGGCAATCTGATCGCCTACCTGCCCTTCCAGATCTTCCAGCACCTCTCACCTGCTCAGGTAACACTGACACCCGGCAACGAAACCCGAGGAGCCGCGAGACTGTCGGCTCCATTAACCTCGGGACACACAGGGGGCTACGGTTGTCACACGGCGGCCGGGAAAAAAAGAAAAAAGACCGCCAGTACGGACTCCTTTTTGTCCGTCAACGCCATTGTGTCCGATATTCCCCCATAGGCCGTGTTCAATAAGTAACGGTCTGAAGGCATGAATAAGGGATATTCGGTAGCTTCTGACCTATCCCATTTTGATGTATGAATATCAAAGATCACCCGGTGTAAAGATGAAAATTAAAGATGCGTGGAAACTGAGATTAGATTACGTTGCCTTAATGAATCCGTTGGCTACTTTCCAACCCAAGCCTTGTTAAAATGTTGCTTCCCATCATTTATTCATATCACAACCTTGCTTAACGCTTTACTATTGAGAAACTTGCCACTCTGCTGCAAGTTGTTTTTACAGTGCTTAAATGCATTCCAATGAGGCCAATAATACTAATATTACTATATTCATATACTGTAGATTGTATAGATTGTAGCAGACAGCTGTAATATGAATTATGCTTCAATTAGTAGTCACATTCATTTGTCTTTAGAATAGGTAATACCATTGAGTTGCTAAGTAAGCGCATACAAAAATGATTTTTTTTTTGGCCTAAATAACTGAATGCAGTAATGGGAAACATGTCTGTGTCCGTATGGAGCTGTTGGAGGGTTTGGATGTGTTGCAGAGCAATTCTCTGAGCTTCCTCCAGAAGCAGTTTGTCGCTCAGAGCCTCACCGGAGCTTACAGAAACATGACAGCTCAGGATTTCACCAGGTCAGTCGCGGAGGCTACACACACACATTGTTAGTTCTGGTGGAGTGATTTGATTGGTCCAGAGATATTCCACGCTTGCTGGTATGCAGATTAACAGCCTACTACACTACACTACCCTATTAGATAGCTTGCCTGCAAAATCCTCATTTCAAGTTATTTTAAGCAATCAAATTTAAAAATGCAATATCACACTTGGGGTCATGCTGATATACTAGATAGAATAAAGCTTATTTAATGCTTTGCTGACGATGATGTGTTATGTACAGTGGCTTCCCCTGCTACTTACAAATGTACATCTTATTGTGTAGTTGTAAAGTAAAATGTCTTCTGAATAAAGTAATCGAATGCAAAAAATGAGAACATATTTCAAAGCTGTCGGATTGAACCAAAGTGGGGAGATCAGTTTCAAGTTCTGACCAAGTATGGTCTTCTGAAAGTACCTAAACACTAAGATAATTAACCGGCAGACTGCTTTTGCAAATCTTTGAATCCATTGTTGTCATTTTCATAATATTTAATAGCTCAATCTCCCCCTTATGTGGAAACGTCAATCCAAACACACTGAACCTTCAGTCCAAAATGAATTCTAGGTAATTGTAATATATACCGCTATGCAGTCGGGTGTGTGTGGGTGAATTGGTGCATTGTGTCTTCAGGTTAGGAAACATGACGTGCCTTGCAGAGCCAGAGGACTTGCTGATATACAAGAACACCGAGGCTTACGCTGTGATCCAGGACATTGTCAAAGCCTGCGCACGTCTCAACCAGTTCCTGCCCAGTCACATGGTACAAAACCCTCCACATCTGGTGCATCACTTGTACAACACAGTTGATGAGATGACAAGGAATTTGTAAGGAAAACCTGTTTTACATCAAAATGTATGCGTATGTATACTTATCATTTATAAGAAGGCCTATAGTTGTATGGCAGTTCAGCCACCACACGCCACCCAAGTGGCATGTTCAGGGACCTCCGGCACAGAGACACAGACGACGGGGAGTTGTTTACAACAGTTTATTGTAGAGATGAGGCTAGGCGGAATTAGCCAGGCGCAGATGGAACATGTCATGACACCGGACTCCCATCCTGACTGAGTGTGTGGACGGGGTTTTTAAACCTGATGCTTGTTAGCCCAACCAACAAGCATCAGGTGTGGCTACTCAAGCCACCCCATCCACCACAAGGGCATTACTGTCTCCAGTAAATGTTGCTTATGTATGTTATCTACACATACGTGGTGTTGATAAAATCACACAAATATGTTGCAATGTATCAATAACAAGGATAGTTGAAGTCATCATTTGGCTTTCTCCAAAGGTAAAAGCATCCAGGGCCCATATTTATCAAGGTGCTCACAGTAGGAAATCGGTCCCTAACTGCCCAATTCTTAGAGTGATGTAAATTTGGTCCTACTTTTAGGCGTGGGAGCGAAATCATTTTTTAGGAGATTTAGGAGAGGTTGAGAAACAATATAATTTATTTTTAGCAATATTATTACTAGGGCAAATACACAGATGCAGAGGTATAGACCTCTATATTCAACCTCTCCCTGAATCAGTCTGCGGTCTCCACCTACTTCAAACCACCATTGTCTCTGTACCAAAGAAACCTTCCATGATCTGCCTGAATGATGACCGCCTGGTAGGTAATATGAGGTGTTTAGAGCAGCTAGTCAAGAACCAAATCTGCTCGACCCTTCCTGACACCTTGGACCCCCTTTAATTTGCATACCGCCCCAACAGATCTACGATGACGCTATCGCACTGACAGTCCACGCACCCCTCTCCCACCTGGATATGAGAAACACATACATGAGGATGCTGTTTATAGGGTACAGCTCAGCGTTCAACACTATTGTGCCCGCTAAGCTCATTCCTAAGCTCAGAATCTTGGCTCCAAACACCTCCCTTGGCAACTGGATCCTGGGCTTCCTAGCAGGCAGACCCTAGGTGGTGAGGATGGGTAATCTCACTTCCTCTGCACTGACCCTGAGTACTGGAGCCCCTCAGGGCTGCATACTCAGTTCCCTTCTGTATGCTCTGTTCATGCATGACTGTGTGGCTACAAGCAGCTCCAACGTCATCCTCAAATTTACAGAAGACACCATCATCTTGGGTCTCATCTCCAACAATGATGATATCACCTACAGAGAGGAGATCAGCATCTTGGCAACATAGTCCCAGGACAACAACCAATAACTTCTCTCTCATGATTGTTGACTTAAGGAAGCAGCAGCGGTGGGGTCATGCCCCCATACACATGGAGCTGAAGGTGAGAGAGTCTCCTGCTTCAAGTTCCTCGGTGTGTTCATCAAAGAGGACCTCACCTGGTCCAGACAAGTGAACTCTGCGATAAAAACTGCCCAAAAGCACCTGTATTCCTGAGGAGACTCAAGAAGTTTGGCATGTCTGCCACAACTATCACCAAGTTCTACAGGTGAACCATTAATACTCTCTTGCTGCATTACTGCCTGGTAGGGCAGCTGCTCTGCTGCTGATCGCAAGGCCCTCCAGAGGGTGGTGAAGACAGCGAAGTGAGTCATCGGCTGCCATCTCCCCTCCGTGCAAGGCATCTACCACACACAATGCCTGAGGAAATCATTGAAAATCATAAGACTACAGCCACCCAGGGCTATGGACTTTTTACGTTGCTGCTGTCTGGTCGAAGTTACCATAGCGTTCGGGTACAGACTACAAGACACACAAACATTTTTTATCTCCAGACCATCAGGCTTCTTAACCAGCAATACTAAGCTACTAATCATATTGATGACACATGAACAATACTGTGTATGCTTTGGTCACTTGTACATTCCATGTAAATTACCAAATTTAATGTACATATAATTTTTTTAAATATATATTTTTCAATATCTTCTTCCAATGCCTTTGTGGCAGTTTCGACTACCACACGCCACCCAAGTGGCATTTTCAGGGACCTCCGGCACAGAGGTACAGATGACGAGGTTTCAGACACACAGTTTATTGTAGAGAGTGGGCTAGGTGGAATAAGCCCTGGGGCAGATGGACACATGTGTCATGACAAGGGCTCCTCTCCTGAGTGTGTGTGGGGATGGAGGTTTTACCTGTTGCTAGTTAGACCAACCCATGAGCAACAGGTATGCAGCCACTCTGATCCTGGGCTCCTATTACCTACACACATGCCAGGTGTGGCTGCTTCTACGTAGTTGTCGCTTGCCTCATTACAAGAATTTCACTGTTCAGAATGACCCTGTATTATACTGTGCATTTGATAAATAAAACACTTTGACATGTTCTTTAACACATGGCCGTAATATTTGCTTTTTTTATGATTCGTTAAAAAAAAGAAGATTCATTTCCCCAACGCTTAACGTGAAGTAATCCAGAAAACAACACTCTATGCTAATCACTGGTCTGGGTTTTACAGTAGGTGTCAACGATGGCATCATATTAAGGGCATTCCCCCATCAGAGACAAGTAAATATGCTTTCTTAAAAAAGACCACAGACTGACTTGATGCTACCATATTTAAATAAAATTAAAAAAACAAAAACCAATGTCATTCATTCTCAAAAAGTCTTACTCCTTACTGAAACTGAAAGCTTCATAACCATAATTTCTGTCCTACTCTGAAGTAGGCATTTTTTTTACTTCTAGTCAAATTTTAGAGCCACTCCTAGGAATGCTTCTCAGATGTTTGATAAATACCGGTCCAGCTTCAGGGAAAACATTTTCATTGTTTTTGTTCTCCTCACACCAGGTTCATGCCTCTTTGCGTGTTGATCTTGGATATAAACTTTTTCCGAACCATAACCATAAATCCCAGCTTGTGAAGCTCACAAGGTGTAGTGTTTGTTGAGACTGGGACACAGGTGCTCATTCAATTCTTTGGTAATTCTTGAGGCTGCACGTTGGGGCATTTATTAAGTGTCCATCTATTCCTGTTTGGTGAACTTCGCCACCACTGATCCTCTTTGCTGATGCAGTTTGTTCATGTTTGCCATATGCAGACTTTTGAGACTATTCCTTTTGATGTATTAAGAAATTCTTGTTTTTGTGATCAATGCTCCTGCAATTTGTGCGCCGACTATTTGGCCTTTGCTGTTAATTGGCTCTTGTTGCTTCCCAAACGGACATAATGCAAATCGGCAGGTTTCTTTTATCGCTTTTATCAACCTGACCAGGTATCCATAATGTGTGTATTTTCCATCCCACCATCCCAGATTTCCAATTTGTTCCTGAACGGCGGTGAGTTAGAATTCCCAAGGTCGCTCTCTGCGTCCCAACTGGCCGAGCTGGCTCACTTCCTGCCGTGGCTCGGTGTGGACTTCCTGCAGAATCTAACCCGACCGCAGCTGCTCCCTGCCTTGCCTGCCCTTGCCTCTGTGTCCTTCACTCCCACACAGGTGAAAAACCTTTGATTTATCCATTTCTTACAGTAAAAACCACAACAGGTTTGACCACAACATCTTGACTCCTTTTCCCATTGGAAACTATAAGAGCTACATTGTCCTAGCTAATTGATTCTACCAGGTGATATGGGATAGGTCTACTGTCGGACAGCTTGAGTATGAGTCAATCCCTTTCACTGCGCCTTTCAAGACACTGTTAGTCGTAGGTGGTCCACAGCTGGTGGGGATGTTTTGGGGGAGGGGAGTGGGGCGGCTAAACAGCCGACAAGCAGACCTCCTTCAAGAGGAGGACCCTCAGCTCACATTTGAAATGGGGGGGGGGTTCAGCTCCCTCTACCCAACAGCTGTGGAGCCATCCTGCTTCCACAAGAAGGTTGAAAAAGAGTAACATAGCAGGAAGACAACGGCAGAATTGTTAGAAAACAGCATTTCCTGGGGGTAGATATGACCTTTTCAAAGAGACGTTTGTACAAATCTGTCAAAATTCAAGGAATTGTAATATTGTACCGCAATATGGACAAAATCACTACTCAAAGAATGTCACTATATTTTAACTTGCACTTAGTCATCTTGATGTTTGAAAGGGAAGTTCCCTGCCAATTCCAATTTCTACGTATTCACTTTTTAAACCTTAATCCATGGCCTTCATCGTTCTTACTTGTGTGTTTTTTTATTCCTTTTAGGCCAGTATGATTTTGGAGAAGATGGCTCCAAGTTACACGGTGAGTATTTTTTGGGGGGATGTATGTTGAACCTGTTGTTTCCCTCCGGTGTTGTGATGGGAGAAAACTCATTCAATTTGATCACATTTATGTTTTTTATTCACAAATTTATATTTATTGGTATGTGCGCCATAAAAATGTAATAACAGTTTGTTTTTATACCATACCTCTACATTGCTGCTTCTTGATGTCTGTCATGTGTTGGCCTGGAATAAAACTTGTCAAGATTTGTCAACCATCAATGATTGATTTATAGTATGACAGTATTCAAATTGTTGGTCCTCGCATATTCTCATTGACAGTGCATAATTTGACATGAATACGTTCTTCCTTAAACCAGTGAATTTAAAAAAACAAAACACTGAATTTCGAAAACGCATCCGACAGTTGGATCGGCACCCTAGCGTCCATTGGATGACCTGTGTCTAGATTTTGCATCAAGCAGCCTTTTCCAACACCATATCTCTTCTTGCAACTTTAGTTTTTCTGCAACCCATCCTTTATATTAGTGTTTGAAAAGAGCGTGAAAAAACACTCTTTATATCCTTATTTAATATGTAACTTGCAGTTTAAATTAGTTAAAACTTCAACGCTTAGCAGTTGCTTAACAATGATGGCTTCTGGTCCTACTTTTGTAGCCAACAATTGAAAATTTTCAACGCGTCCCGGAGCCTCAATCAGGTGGTGTGAATCTCACACCACAGAGCGCCACAGCTTTTCGGCTGCAGAATCCGACTCGCCATAGCAATAAATGGACTTTCAGTTTAATGTTGTTGTTTGTTGGATCCAGTGTAAAGCAAGCTTCACCTCCCAGCCCTGGTCAGAGGTGAAGCCCCAACCAGTTATGAAAAGTTGTCCTCTTTTGCAAGATTCAGTTCTTGACAGGTGACTTGGTAAAAACATTTGTTCAATTTCCAAGTAAATCGAGTGTTCGAGTGAATTGAGAGTAAAGTTACCACATCACAAACAAAACAAAAAAACGAACAACTCTTGCTGGAGTGACTCCTGACTCGTTTAAAAGATTTGTTCACTAGCAAACGAATCGTTTGTGAGTCACACGTCACCAGTGACAAGACGAGCACCTCCTGTCTCTTGTCGGCCAGCAGAGCGTCCCGGGTGGGCTGCAGGCTCTTGGCTCCCTTGTGATCGGGGTGAAGGTGGAGGCGCTGTGGGCGATGAGCGCCGACACCCTTCTCTCCTCCCTGCCCGCCATGGCCAAGCATACCGTTGGCCTCAGTGTTCCGCAAGCAAACACCATTGCCACCAAACTATGGGTATGACCCACACATACACGCACTCAGTCGGAAATACACCAACACACACAGTTAACTGGTATATTTTATGTCTCTATTGCAGCAAATGTTCTCCCATCATTCCATCAGATTTTATCTAATGTAATATAATCTGATCTTGTTTGATTGATCTAATATCCGACCTAATCAGATCTGATTTAATATAATGTAATTTAAAATAATATTACCTAATCAGACATTCTTCAATACAATAAAATATAATCTGACCTGATCAGATCAGATTTATTATGATCTGATATAATATAATCCCACCTAATTTAACCTGCTTTAACATAATTAAAAATAACAATCTTACCTAATCAGATACAATACGATATGATGTGATGCAATAATACTTTATTGTCAGATCAAGTCTGAAATTGTTCTTGCATCACAGCAGCTACATTTGCAACATCCCAGAAAAGACAAAAATTCTGACAAGAAACAAAGATACTTACATTTAACATAATATTACAACCATGAAAGACAATATTCAAGGCCCTTCAACGTATATTTGATCTGGGATTAAGCTCCATATTTCATTTTAGGATTGACTGGTGCAAAACAGTGCTTCAGTCTAACCCTATTAAATCGTGGAACCCTGTATCTACGGTTTGATTGTAACAATTTGTGTTCAAGACATGGTTGGGGTCAGAGACAATGTTGTTTGTAGCCTTAATAAGTTATTATGGTAGGCTAATTCATAGAGTTTCTCAAGGGTTGGCCTTCAATCTTTAAACAGATTTTTATTTGGTCGAACAGTTTTGACTTTAAAGTAGTGGACAAACAAGTGTCCCATGTAGTATCAGTGAGTCCAACACACCCATTCACTATACAGTCACATCCTCCATCCTCTACTCCAGCACCCCACTCAGCTCTCCTAAATGTGACTGATATGCCTTCCACCATAACCACCATCATTTCCTTTCATAGACCTATGGTAGCACGCTCATTATCACGCCCCCTTAGCCTAACCATAATATCATTTGAGTGCCTCAACAACCTCTGTTACCTTCTGCTGCTCCTAATCTGTAAACTTTGGTCTTTTAAACATCAGATCTCTCAATAAATAATCCTTTTAATGTCATGATTTTATTACTTTTAATCATTTGGATTTTTTTTTTGTCATCACAGAGATTTGGTTAAGTCAGGGATACTGCAGTCCTCCTACTGCAGAGACTGCAGTATAATCTTACCAATTAAAATAGGATTCAATCTAATCTAAAATAATTTATCTGACCTAATCAGACCTCATTGAATATAATCTAATATGATATACTCAAATATGATTTAATCCAATCAAATCTAATTGAACATATGCATACATACTGTACATATACAGACCCTCAGACATATACACACTGTAACGGGTGTGGTTAGGACCCAATTGCAGCACAAAGACAGGCAGGGATATTTGGTAATGTCTTTTATCTGTAGAGCGGACGGAAGACAGGCAGGAGGCAGGCAGGATACATCGTCGGGGACAGGCAGGTTCGATAACGAGGAGTGCAGACAGAAGACAGGCGGAGGGGCAGGCAGGATACGTGGTCGGAGTGAGGCAGAGTCGGTAGCGGGGAATCTAGTACTCGTCGGAGACCCCGTCCATCTCCTGGTCCTCCATGAAATGGGCCACGTGATCCTCATCGGAGTACTCGTCGGAGACCCCGTCCATCTCCATGTCCTCCACTGAATGGGCCTCGGAGGAGGCACCCACAGGGTCGACATCGTCCGCCTCTGAACCATCGCTGGAGGGTCCAGACAAGAGAGGTGGTGGGGTCTGCGGTTGGGAGGGTTGACCCGGTCTGGAGGGCTGGTGCTGATGGAACCTCCTGATGAGGTAGTGGTCCAGAATGTGTCTCACAGGGACCCAGGACCTCTCCTCCGGACCGTAAACCTGCCAATCCACCAGGTACTGCAGGCCTCTCCCATGCCGGCGGGAACGTAGGAGACGGCGGACAGAAAAGGCAGGACCCCCGTCAATGAAGCGCGGAGGAGGCGGGGGAGGTGCCAAGGGGACCAGAGCACTCTCCCGGACCGGCTTAACTTTGGACACATGGAAGGTGGGATGGACGCGCATCGACCTGGGGAGCTTGAGCCGCACTGCCACCGGGTTGACGACCTTATCGATCATGAACGGGCCGATGAACCGAGGAGCCAGCTTCTTAGAGTCCACCTTCAGGGGGAGGTCAGGCTGGTACTCCGGGCCCTGGGAGCGGCGACGGTTGGTGCCAGAGGCGTTGCGGCCAGCGGCTCGGAGGAGGGCGGCCCGGGCCCAGGTCCAGGTCCTGCGGCAGCGGCGAATGCAGGCCTGAACGGACGGGCAGGAAGCCTCCTTCACAAGGGCCGGGAACAGAGGCGGTTGGAAGCTGTAGGCGCACTGGAAGGGGGAGAGGCCTGTGGCTGAACTGGTCAGGGTGTTGTGGGCATATTCCACCCACAAAAGCTGCTCGGACCAGGACGACGGGTGTTGTGATGTCATGCAGCGAAGGCCGTCTCCATCTCCTGGTTCTTCTGTTCCGTTTGGCCGTTGGACTGGGGGTGGTACCCTGAGGACAGGCTGACGGTGGCCCCCAGGAGCGCACAGAACTCCTCCAGAAGACAGAGGCGAACTGGGGACCTCGGTCCGATATAACATCTACCGGGATGCCATGGAGGCAGACGACGTGGTACAATAATAGCTCGGCGGTGCCCTTGGCCGACGGGAGCTTCGGTAGAGGCACGAAGTGAGCCATATTGCTAAACCGGTCCACCACGGTCAGGATGGTAGTGTTGCCGCTAGACGGTGGCAGACCGGTGACGAAGTCCACGGAGATGTGAGACCAGGGGCGATGAGGAACCGGCAGTGGGTGTAGGAGACCAGCAGGAGCAAGAAGAGAAGGTTTGTGCTGGTTACAGGTGGGGCAGGCATTGACGAACCGGGTGGCAGGTGAGTCGGGAGTTGTGGGCCCACTGGAGAACCTCGGACCGGAGGTCAGGCAGGACGAACAGACGGTCGGGCGGACATGAGCTGGGTCCAGGTTGTTCCTAGGCGGCGGCTCTGACCTTCTCTTCCACCTCCCAGGTGAGTGTGGCAACTAGACGGGAGGACGGTAGAATGGTGTCAGGGTCAGCAGCGTCTTCCTCCTCCTCCTGGAACTGCCGGGACAGGGCGTCGGGTTTGACATTGCATGACCCTGGCCGATAGGAGAGGAAGAAATTGAACCTGGTTAGGAAGAGCGCCCAACGGGCCTGACGGGAGTTCAGTCTCCTGGTGGACTGGATATACTCCAGGTTCTTGGGGTCAGTCCACACCAGGAACGGCAGCTGGGTTCCCTCTAGCCAGTGTCGCCACTCCTCCAGGGCGAGAAGCTCCCTATTCCCGATGTTGTAGTTCCTCTCGGCAGGGGTTAAACGCCTAGAGAAGAAGGCGCAGGGATGAAGCTTCTGGTCGGAGGCGGTTCTCTGGGACAGAACAGCTCCGACTCCCACGTCGGAGGCGTCCACTTCAACCACGAACTGCCGTTCGGGGAATACCAGAATGGGGGCTGAAGTGAACCGTGCCTTCAGGGCCAGGAAGGCGTCGTTGGCGGCGGCGGACCACCAAAACGGCACCTTGGAGGAGGTTAGGGCTGCGAGGGGGGCAGCCACCGTGCTGTAGCCTCTGATGAACCTCCGATAGAAGTTGGCAAACCTGAGGAAGCGCTGGAGTTGTTTGCGGGTGTCCGGGGCGGGCCAAGTGGTGACGGTGGAGACCTTGGTGGAGTCCATCTGGATGGTCCCCCTCCCTACGAGGTACCCCAGGAAGGAGACGGACGGGACGTGAAACTCACACTTCTCCGCCTTCACAAAGAGTGAGTTCTCCAGGAGGCGCTGCAGGACCGTCTGGACATGGTGGACGTGTTCAGCTTGGGATCGGGAGAAGATCAGGATGTCGTCGAGATACACAAAGACGAATTTGTTGAGCATGTCCCTGAGCACGTCATTGACCAGGGCCTGGAAGACGGCGGGGGCGTTGGTGAGACCAAAGGGCATCACTAGATATTCGTAGTGACCGGAGGGAGTGTTGAACGCCGTCTTCCATTCGTCCCCCTCTCGAACCCAGACCAGATGGTAGGCGTTGCGTAGGTCGAGCTTGGTGAACACCGTGGCCCCCTCCAGGAGTTCGAAGGCTGATGAGATGAGGGGTAGGGGATCGTGGTTCTTGACCGTAATGTCGTTGAGACCGAGATAGTCAATACAGGGGCGAAGCGACTTGTCCTTCTTCTCCACGAAGAAGAAGCCCGCCCCCGCCGGGGATGAGGAGGGACGGATGATGCCCACCGCCAGGGCATCGTTAATATAGGTGTCCATGGCCTCTCTCTCCGGGGCGGACAGGGAGTACAGGCGGCCTCTGGGGGGGGTGGAGCCGGGCTGGAGGTCGATGGCAATATCATACAGCCTGTGCGGGGGAAGGGATGTTGCCTTGGCCTTGCTGAAGACCTCCCTGAAGTCGAGGTACTGGGCGGGGACCCCCAACATGTCGGGTGCGGAGCTGGAGCTGGTGGGTGGCTGAGGTGCGGCGGCTTGCTTCAGGCAGACCTGATGGGACGCAGGACTCCATCCCAGAATAGTCCCCGTGGTCCAGTCGAGGTGTGGGTTGTGACGCTGGAGCCAGGGGAACCCCAGGAGGAGAGGGCGAGTGAGGGCGAGGTGAGTGCAGGATGCAGAACTGTATCGTCTCGTGGTGGTTGCCGGACAGGAGCATGTGGATGGGCACTGTCTGATGGGTGACTGTCCCCAGGAGGCGGCCATCCAGGGCAGTGGCAGGTACCGGAGAAGGCAGGAGAACTCAGCCAACACCCAGCTGCCGTGCTAGGTTATCGTCGATGATGTTAACATCGGAACCAGAGTCAATAAGTATGGCGAGGGAATGTGAGCCTTGGGGCAGGAGCAGCCGAGCCTGGCACAGGGGGCGTAGGTTGGAGGGGGTTTTGGAGGTGTGGCTCACCAGGACCTCCTCCCTCACTGGCGAGCCCGGCC
Source organism: Zeus faber (assembly GCF_960531495.2). Lineage (NCBI taxonomy): Eukaryota > Metazoa > Chordata > Actinopteri > Zeiformes > Zeidae > Zeus > Zeus faber. The sequence goes on along the minus strand of NC_137190.1, from coordinate 32,692,917 downwards.
CTTTTACCGGACACCCGGAAATGTAGTGTCCAGCTAGACCGCAGTAGAGGCAAAGGTTCCCCACCCGGCGTCTCTCCTTCTCCTTTGGGGTGAGGCTGACCCGGCAACCCCCGCATGGGAGAGCTCTCACTCGTGGGTTGACGGGCCGGAAGAGCTGGTGGCCCGGAGGAACCTGGAAGACGGGTTGCTTGGCGGCGATCCACTTGCCTCTGACGCCTCTCTCGCTGCCGGGCCTGGATGCGTCGGTCGATACGGGAAGCAAGCTCAATGATGCCATCGAGAGAGGTGGGCAGGTCGTGGGAAACTAGCTCATCCTTCACGTACTCTGCTAATCCCATCAGGAACACGTCAATCTGGGCTGCCGGGTTCCACTCGCTCAGTCGAGTCTGGGTGCGGAAGTCGATCGCGTAATCGACCACGGAGCGGGACCCTTGACTGAGACCCAGGAGACCACCAGAAGCATCGGGACCTCGTGATGTCACCCCAAACACCTTGCGGAGCTCGGCGGCGAAGGCGTGGAAGGAGGAGCAGGCTGGTGTGCGTCGTTCCCACTCGGCCATTCCCCACAGCCGAGCGCAGCCCGTCAGGTGATTTACGGTGAACGCCACCCTGGCTTCCTCGGGGGCGAAGGTGTGGGGCTGCAGAGCGAAGAGGATGGAACAGTTTGTAATGAACGGACTACAGCCGTCTGCGTCTCCGGCGTAGCGTTCTGGAACCCCCACCCGGGGCTCCAGGGAGTACCCAGGCTGGGCCGGTGCTGGTGCAGGTGGGTCCGGAGAGGCAGGCGGCGAGATGAACTGACCGAGAGCGATGGCGAGCTGCTGGACCTGGGCAGCTTGCGTGGTGAGCCCTTGCTCCTGGCTAGCCGCTGCTAGCCGAACGTCCGCTGAGGTGGAGGCTCGGACAGCCTCCTGGTGTTGGAGCTGTGACTCCACCCTTCCCAGGCGTGCCAGCAACTCAGGGTTGTGTGCTGGGTCCGTTGTTGGCCAGATTGTACTGTAACGGGTGTGGTTAGGACCCAATTGCAGTACAAAGACAGGCAGGGATATTTGGTAATGTGTTTTATTTGTAGAGCGGACAGAAGACAGGCAGGGAGCAGGCAGGATACGTCGTTGGGGACAGGCAGGTTCGATAACGAGGAGTATAGACAGAAGACAGGCGGAGGGGCAGGCAGGATATGTGGTCAGGGCGAGGCAGAGTCAGTAGCGGGGAATCAGTCCGGACAACACTGGAGAGTCTGGTGCAAGCATCGAAGACAATCTGGCAATGGGTGACTGGTGAGAGAGGCATATATAGTGGTTAGATTTCAGATCGGGAACAGCTGTGTGCGCAGGTGAATGGAGTTGGATTAATGAGACAGGTAAGGAGAGGGAGGGGAAGGTAGATAAAGGCGGAGATCATGACACACATTTAATCACATGTGCACATACACACACAAACATAAAAGTGTGCGCACACAAAAACAACTCGCGTGATTTTATTTTCCTCCCCCGATTTTAAATTTCTCCACTAACCCAAGCTCACTTGGGGGGGGGGGGTGCTGTTATCAATAGGAAGGATTTTAAAAGCAGTCCCATTTCACATAGCAGTTTTACATAATTTGAACATTTGGTCAAATTCTAAGGACCCGGTGACAATTTTTAAGAAGTTTACAGACCGCCTAGACCAAATAATGCATTTAACCAAGAATTTACTGAGTTGTTATCTTATTTTATGTCAAAATATGTGACCCACCGCAGACTTTAGGTACATTTGGTGGCTTTTGACTTTTTTTTTTTTTTTTTTTTTTTTTTTTTGCAAAATTTGAAAGTGAAGAACCAGGTGTCACTTGTGCAAATCAAGCAAATATTTTTAAAGCTATGACTTGTTAAAGACAAGGGTGTGGAAAACTGTGTTTGTGAGATAATCACCCTCAAAGTTTCCCCCCCACACTTGGTTTCATTCACCCAGCTCCCAGAATGCAAATTGTTTGGAGGAGCAACAAAGCCGCATGGCTGCTTGTCACATGGCCACTTGACAACCTGCTGAATGGGGACTTGACACCCTGCTGGAATGTTAAACAGCGTCATCGACACACAACGTCTTCTGTTTTTAAAAAGGCTTTTATTTAACAGTTAGAATATACATGTTGTATAAAAGTGTAATTACTTTACAGTTTAAAAGTGCTGACAACACAACAAAATGTAGAGTCTATCAATAACATGAGTCTGTATATCAACCTTGGTGTGTCATTTAATATATATATGCGCTTATGTGGGCTAACCCCAATCATATCCCAGCTACACTCTGAGAGCCTGTTTTGTGCTGCCTCTTCCGACTGGTGGTGCTGGGCAGGTGATGTTCTTGGCATCGTAATCACAGAACTCTCTGATCTATATATACAGTGCATCAGGAAAGTATTCACACCCCTTCACTTTCCCCACATTTTGTAATGTAACTGCCTTATTCCAAAATGGATTAAATTCATTTTTTCCTCATCAATCTACACACAATACCCGATAATGACAAAGCGAAAAAGGTTTTTTAGAAATTTTTGCAAATATATTAAAAATAAAAAAACATAAATATCCCATGTACATATACAATCTCTTCCATTTCCTTTGTGTTGATCTCCAGAGCATTATTATCCCTCCACTCAACAACTTTGTTCACGCCATGTTGTTGCAGCGCAGGGTTGCCTGAGGTACTTAACAGAGATTGCATTTCATATAATCTAATGTAATCTAATCAAATCAAATTTTATATAATATAATTAAATCTCACCTATTAAAATCTGATGAATATAATATAATATAATATAAAATAATTTCACCTAATAAAATCACATTTGATATAAACTTACCTAATCAAATAGGATTCTATCTAATCTAATATAATTTATCTGACCTAATCAGACCTCATTGAATATTATCTAATATGACATACTCAAATGTGATATAATCCAATCAAATCTAATTGAACATATGCATAAATACATACACAGACCCTCAGACATATACACATTTAAACATATGTGCACATACACACACAAACATAAAAGTATGCGCACACAAAAACAACTTGCGTTATTTTATTTTCCTCAAGAATTGAGCGCCATACAATTTATTTGCCTTTGAAGTTCTGCCTTGTCTTCCGTGCAGTTAATAACAAGAAGGTCCTCACCGATCGACTCGTGATTAACTTGGTGAACTTGTCGTGATGTGCGGTCCAGGGCTATCCCGACGTGGTGAGCTGGCTAGACAAGGTGGAACCGCTGCTGACTGACACTCCTTTGCTCAGCGTCACGCCCAGAACGCCCATACTGGTGTCCAGCAACTCCTCCACGTACACCCAGCCCTGGAACACCCAGCAGGTAAGGCAAACAGGCTGACATCTTATCGTGCCGATCAAATTTAATATCCTTAACGGTTCAACGTTCAACGGTTCAAATGATTATGCAGCGCCATGGAATACTCGATTCTGATTGGTCAATAGCGGTTGTGACAGGCAGCCACTTCTCCCTGCCTGGATTCACGGCCCCTGTTTTTCCCGCCGCCCACACGCTAATGCTAACACTAGCTAATGCTACACACTAGGGAGAAACTACAACGGAAGACTTGAAGAGATGAATGCGGATATGTCCAATTTCACATTAATATCAGTTAATAGGTTTGTCATGTCAGGCAAAGGGATGGGGATGCAACGGTGCAGTGGGCTCACGGTTTGGTATGTATCATGATTTTGGGGCCATGATAACGCTACGGTTTTGGTATCTTTATATTTAAAAATGTTATTTTTTATTTTTAGAGTTAAAAGGTTTAAAAAATGTTTTTATAGTAGTCTGCGCTCTATGTGTATGTCTGTGGGGGGGGCAGGCGGGGGCGGGGGTTAAAGTTCATGGGTGTATTGTTAATAATTAGTATTCAAGTTTGATTTTTGGAACATTTCACAATAAAAAATAAACAAAACCAGTACTATAGTTAGTTATATTTGTGTACAACAGGTATAAACAGTACTCTTCACATATAAAAATTATTAATTATTGTGGCAGTTTCGTCTACCACGTGCCCTCCAAGTAGCGTGTTCAGGGACCTTCAGACACAGAAGATGGGATTGTAGAAAACACACAACTTTATTGGTGTGAGGGGGCTTGATACATCAGGTCATATCAGGGCTCCACTCTCTTGAGTGTGTGTGGGGATGGGGGTTTTACCTGTTGCTTGTTAGACCAACCAACGAGCAACAGGTATGCAGCCACTCTGATCCTGGCTTCCTAATTACCTAGATCCAGGTCAGGTGTGGCTGCTCAAACCACACCATCCCAACACCACAATAACTTATTGAAACAAAACCTCACAGCCAGACCAGTGTGTGTGTGCCTTCGCTTTGTGAACCTGACGTGACAGTGGGTGCACTCCTTTTCAGCCAGGGCACCTCCCGGCGAGAGAGGAGCATTGGCTCTCACTTATATAGAAGGGGAAATATTTGCCAGTGGCAACAAACAAACAACACAACATAAAACTGTTAAGCCTGACAAAAAAAGAATTCCTATAATAGAGCCATTCAAAAGAATCGGATAGTTCGCGAACGACCCGACACTATCTGGTGCAAGTAGAAGCCAGTGTCTGAAGAAAGGTCGTAATAAAGAGGGACACGGCCATCCCAGGGGGTTATTTTCTGACTGGAAACTGGAAAAAACATTTCTATGTAATTTTATATTGAGTTTCAATGGAAAGGGCTACGTAGCCCTGCACAGTTGATTAAAAAAATAGACCTCTTGTGCAAAAATACTGAAATGTTAATTGGAAGCATGCACTTACAGCGCAACGCGTCCGTACAGCGCTCAGTGCCCGTACACTGCCCCAACGCGTCCAGTGGACTGCTAACGTGATACCATAATACTGCATTTCATGTGTGGGTATTGAACCGTGGGGGGCTAACCAAATGGTTGGATAACATACCAGGTACTGTTGCATTCCTGTTAGTTACATTGTTGTGGACTATTTTTCTCAGCTAAGCTAATAAGCTTTAAAGTCGCCGAGTGCACCGCAGCACTACTCATAATAGTTATAAAGTCATTTTGAATCAATATATTGTCTTAGTGAATTATTTTTTTTAGTATGTCACATAATGGGGAAAAGTTTAGCCAGCCAGTTAGTATTGCAAAATAACCCCCTTCAGAGTGAGACAAGAGTGATACAAGTCAAGGATTATTTTGTGATAATGACCGCCTGGCTATACATTATCCCTTATATTTAAAAAAAAAATTTTTTTTTGCCTCAACTGGAACTGGAATAATATCAACAGGCCGTTTAAATTCCAAGTGATTCCCTGTCAATTCAAAGATAAAACTCAGCCCTTAAAAATGCGCACTAGACTGAGTCCAGATGTGAGGACAACAACCTGGAGACACTAACCTTAGAGATTCCAACCACAACAGAACACAGCAGAGCTTGAATGATCAACCAACTATATATCTGGTTTATCTCTCCTAGGCTAAAGCTATATTCAAGGAGGTGATTCAGTCCAAGCCAAACATCAACAAGGAGGACTTCCTGTAAGTTTTTATGTTTAAAATGTGTGCGGGAAGCCGTAGCACATAGCACTTTGCCTATCTGGGGTTTTGACTTGTGTAGGAAGTTTCCATCGCACTTTGCCTCTTTTCTGACCAGGAAACTGGGGACGGTGGGTCAAGGTGTGAGCTGTCAGGTCCTGAGAAGACTTTTCCAAGCAGAGCCCTCGACCTTATCTGTGAAAGACATCCTGCACTTTCTGAGAGAGCAGCGTGGACCCCTCCACACCTCACTGGTACTCCGACCATGTTTAGCACAATTAACAATGTTTCCCCTACCGTCTGTATAATTCTATACAGATAAAACATTATAAATGAAAAGCAAGTTGCCTGTTAAGTGAGTTTCACTTGGACCATAAGTGTTGAATTGTTCATGTTTGACCCCTGCCCTGTCACCAGAAAAAATGCGTGATCGAGGAGCTTTACCACTTTGAGTTTTTCTCTGAACTGCTGGGGGATCTCGGGGCTGAGATGGCACTGGCCTTGCCGTGAGTCGTCAATTTTGCATTTATTACCATCTACATCTGCCTCTATTAATATGCATATTGTTGTAGGGATGCCATGAGGATCACTTGACACCAGGGAAACCTTTATGGTAGTTTAAAATACTCACTTTTTGTATCTCTGTATAATTGTACGATACTATGTGAAGATATTTTCTACATCAGTCCAATCAGGATTTTTGTGATTATTGCAGTTGAAATTGCTGCATCTTTTCTCAAATATTTTTATTTTAGATGTTAATATAATAAGGTACCATTTATATACTGTATTATATTGTATTATGTTGTCCATAATCCAACTAAACTAAAGGTATCAGAGTCTCTGAATATCTTGATTTTTAGGACATTTCTTGACTTTTCTTGTAGGGTAAGCACCATTAAGAAGTTCCCCGTGGACATGATGGACACTCTGAGGAGAATGGTTCTCCATGAGCCACATCACTTCCTGATGCTCCCCAGAACCAAACAGGAGCTGCTGGTGGACAAGATCGTGCAGAGGATAGTGAGTCCAACTGTTTTTGCCTGCCTCCTGGTCTTTCACGAGGCTCGTAATGTCTCAAATAGTGACGCAAAACTGACGAATAATTTGGTCGTAGCGAACACATCGGGTCACTCTGGGTCTCACCAAGGCTCTGCGATTGGGTAGGTGTTAAGGGGCTGTGTGGACGGCTGTGGGGACGGCTATGGGGACGTCCATGGCGCTTTGTGCTGTGGCCATGGGGGGTCCAGGGCCCCATGGGGGTGTTAGGGAGGCTGGGGGGTGTGTCTGCTCTTGTCTCTGGGTTTAGCTGGCCGGTCTCCGCATGTGGGGGACGGGGGCTGGGGGGTGCCTGCAGCTGGCATTCGCATGTTGGTTTGGGGCTCGAGTCGGGGACAGGGGGTGCGGATTGCGGGGTCGGATCTTGGCCCTCGGGTCAGCTAGTCAGCGCACTGCTGGGGTTTCCCACTGGAGTTGTCTACCCCGTGGGTGGGGTGGTGGGGCTTCCGTGGTCGGGTCCGAGGTGTGGTCCGCATGGCCGCTGCCCAGCCTACTACACCCCTGCGTTGATCTGGCTGTGCTTCGCTTATTTCTCCCAGTGCTAGAACTCAAACTCAGTACACACACCACACAATAGGCCAAGGGTTTGTGGGACTGTTGGGGTGTGAGCTATGTGGGTAGGGATGTGGCTGGCAGCTTCAATCTTGCCCCTCACCCTCCTACCTGACATGCTTTATGTCCTACAATTGTAATACCACTAATTTAAGCTTAGAGCTCATACACTCGCACAAAAGTCTTACTCCGAACAACACTCCACCAGACCAGGGTCTGTGGGACAGGAGAGGTGCGAGTTATTTGGGTGCAACATGCTTGGAGGACCGCACCCCCACATCCCATAATTTTAACTGCATTTGCCAACAGCACACATTGAGCACTGGGGTCTTCTGGGGTGGCGGGGCTGTAGGTTGGTGTGGGGTGTGGTTGGTGCCGCTGGGTGCCTTCCGGGGCCCCTTGGAGGCTGCTTGCTGTCGTGGGTGTTGGTTGGGGTGCGGGAGGCGGCTGTTGGCCTTTGCTCCCGCTGCGTGGCTTCTCTGCTGCGGGTGCCCGGGATGGTGGGTTGTGGAGGTACCACATACAGTATCTGGCTGTCGGCGTGGGGGGTGGCTAACATCCAGATGTCCTGCACTGAGCACACTCGGCTACGTGGATGGGCTGTTGGGGCTTGGGCTGAATGGGGCGTCCGGCCGGTTGCGGTGGGGCACGCCTCTCTCTTACGCGGCATCCACGCCCTTGTTGGCCGTGGTGGCCAGCTCGCCTGTGGTGTGGGCAGTTCAGGCAGGGTGTTGGCCTGTCCTGCCATTCATGGACCCTGTTGTGGCCTGGCGGTCCGTGCCTCGTGTCTGCAGTTCTGCGCCTGCATCTTGTGCCTGTGTGGGTGGGTTGTATGTGTGCGCGCTCTGTGGGACTGGTTTAGGCTTATCGAGGCTGTGTGTGGGTATTGCTCCGCGGGCTTCTGTAGCTGCAAGGAAGGGTTCTCAGGGCTTTTCTGTGGTCATGGAATGTCTATAAGGCTGTGGAACTCAGGGATGCCTTCGGGGCCTTTTCCCCTGCTTGGAGACGCTACCATATAATTATTACAGTCCCTTACAGTCACCTGTGGACACATGACACGCACACACATTACATGCACACACACACACACACACACACACACACACACACACACACACACACACACACACACACACACACACACACACACACACACACACACACACCCAACCATATACAGCCGGACTCATCACAGTCACACACACACCACTGCTTTGAACACACCCCCAACACCCTCCTGGTTGGATCCCTCTCCTTTCCTCCCTCATTTACTGCCAGGAAGTGGCCCTGCGCCGAATTGCTGTTCCAGTTTTTCACGTTTCTATGTTTATGTTTTTCCATCTACATGTTGTTGTTTGGTTCTATGTTTATCTGTCTCACCTGTAGTGATTCTCCTCCTCTTGGAGTAGTGATTAGTTGTTTAAAGACGAGACGGCGGTTCTGTGTAACAAAAAGCTGTGCTCTTGTCATCCCACAGGTCGTCCACAGGACAGAGTTATTGCAGCAGTTCTTGATGATTAAAGAATGAATAAAAAGTGGCATTGCAGTTTGAGAAGTTGAACTCCACTTGCAGACTAACTCTGTTCTAGATGCAATGGCATACAAATATGCTGTGTTGTATGCCAAGCATGCTGACAGCACAGGTTAAAAGAAAAAAACCCAAAAAAACAGGAATTCGCTGACTCTTGAATCAAACAAACAAAGACAAAGAAAATTGCAAATATGTTTTTATTGAGTCAGTCATCAAGAACCAATTCCCCAAAAAACATTGCATCACTAGTTACACTTACCTAGTTAGACTTTCAGTTGCGCTTCAGCATTCTCCCACTGTTTCAAATGTGCAGTTAATCACTTGCAGCCACAGATGCTGCATTATTTGGTCAAGTCAATGGAAATCTGTGGTAATGTATTAATTTGGTTTTACTGATTTAGTCCTGGATCTGGCTTGGTGCTTCTTCTTCCAGGGCTTGTACACGGGAGAGTTCACAGAGGAAGAGTTCCTTTCCCTGGGCATCATGGCGCCTTTCGTGGTGGACGAAGTGTTCGTCCAGCTGAGCCGGAGCTTCTTCGTCAACAGCCTTGAGCTCCTGCGTGGGCTCTGCTACAGTGCCACAAAGAAGCAGCTGGTGGCCACGATGTTGGAGGAGCCCCAGACTTTTGGGTACCGTAGTCCCTCGGAAATGGAATATATGAATGAATTATATTCCAGAATATATCCCAAATCATATAGTGTTTGCCTAATAACTAATCTCAAATACAATACCACCGTTAGCATGAATAGAATGTGTCACATAATCCGCGTCATTCAGTTTCCAAACAGCTTCAAATCGGCTATAATTTACTAAGAAATTGGCCATATACAGCACAAGAAACCTAAAAAATAACAAACAAATATAAAGATTTTGCAATTTACAATAAAACAAAAATTTGAAATTTAAAATAAATAATTAGAATTAACCTGTGTATCAACAATTCACACTTGTCAAAAATAGGAAATAGGGCAAGTTTGCATACATACAGTATACATGACATAGAGTACATAACTTAAACTGCATTCCTGAGTAGCTCATGTAGTCATTTAGCCCAGACCTTCATGCAAAATGACTTCCACTCCCATTAAGTACATCCGTGGGTTGTGGTGGAAGCAAAGCCCTCATTAACAAATCACATAACAACCAGTGTTTGTCTTCTCCTGCAGCCCGGTGGAAACTTGGAACAGGGCCACGCTCAATCAGGTGGGACACTTTCTCTTCTTCCTGTCCAAAGACAAGCTGCAGAAGATTTCCTCCGTGAGTTCCCTCGGGGTTCTGTTATTTCTTTCTTTTCTTCACTGTAAATTATTACTTGTTCTTTTAGCGAATGAAAATGAGCCGTAGAATATTTGAATTTACAGTATTGGACTATCTGGGCAGTTTCGGCCACTTAGCCACATTAAACTTAAAATAGATAGATTGATAGAATAGATGAATCTTGTCGCTACAATATTTTTTTGTGTGTGTATGTATATATTAACTGTATTTCTGTGCATGTGGCATATACTTTATGTTGTATGTATATGTGTTTGTGTGTGTGTGTGTATGTATGATGCGTGAACAGCCAGGTTGCATTAAAATAAACTAATGATAGATTGATTGATTGATTGATGGATAGAAATTGTGGCTCGCATCAAAAATAGGCAATAATAATAATAAAGTCATAAGAATACACATAAAAGAAAAAAGCAATATGGTATAAACCTGAGGATGACCTGGAAAAGATTGGCAATATACAAGAAAACTAGGGATTAACTTGAAGATAGAAAAATAGGGATGTACAATAAACGATGCAAATAACCTAACAATATACCTAAGGTAAACAATGGACCAAAAAAATGTGTATGGGTTATGTATGTGTATTTGTTATGCATGTATGTGCTATGTATGTATATGTGTTATGTATGTATGTGCTGTGTACGTGTTATGTTCATGTGTTATGTATGGTTTAAGAGTGTGTGTTACATATGTACGTATATGTGCTATATATGTATGTACTATGTATGTATGTTTTATGTCTGTATGTGTTATGTGTATGTATATGTTATGTATGTATGTGTTATGTACATGTTATGTATATGTATGTGTGTAAATACGTTGAATTGTGTGAAATTTGTATGTGGTGTTTTTCTACAGTATATGCATGGTTAATTTCTATCTGATTATACGGTATATGTATATGTGTGTGGGGGTTTCCATGATTCCAGGACCTCATGACTATGGCCGGAATCGAACGGCTGTTCCTCAGCCAGTCCGAGTGGGAGAGGGGGGAGGTGGGGGTACGTTGCTTGCGGAGCGGGGCATGGGAGGAGCGCAGCACTCTGTTCGCCAGGCAGCAGTTCCTCCTGCAGTACTTTCTCGGCTTCCTCACCACCAACCGCCTCTCTTGTGAGTGGAGCGCCCGTTATCTGCTAATATGCGCTCACTCAGCATACAATAACACTAGGGCAAGATATTGTGTTATCTTGAGGTAAAAGAAGTTGCTTTATTGGGGTCTAAACTAAGCGATGAAAAATGTGCCCTGGTGCCCCTGTGACTGGTGATGTGAGTTCTGAGATATTGCAGAGCTTTGTTCTGATATACTTTTACACTCCCATATGCTGTAGTTCAATCTGAGGAAACTCAAAACTTTTCTATGTATAGGATATCTTAAGATATTTTGATGTGTTAATTTTCCGATGATTATGAATATAAATGTGACAGATCTGTCTGCCACATGCCAGCCGAGTGGCGTTTTCAGGGGCCTCCGACACAGACACAGGCGGAGATGTTGTAAACACACCAGTTTATTGTAGAGTTTGGGCAAGATGGAACAAGCCGGGAGCAGATGGAACATTGTCATGACAGACACTCCCCTGTGTGTGTGGGGATAGGGGTTTTACATGTTGCTCGTTGATTGCTCTATCGAGCAACAGGCGTACAGTCACCCCAATTCCGGGACTAATTACCACGACCCAAGACAGGTGCGGCTGCTTTAACCACATCACCACTATGATAAATTTTCTTCTTAATGTCACCCAGCCCTTGGAAACCTATGGCGACCAGTTTTAAATGTAATTTTGAAGTGAACATTTATTTACGCTTAGGTGGCATTTACATTTAGTAATTAAAGCTTTTATTCAAACAGACTCACAAGTTACATTACTCATATTACTATGTTCATCAATGCTACCGCTAATACTTCTATGACTGCGAACAGTATTACTATTGCGCCTGCTAATAATTATAAAAATTCCCAAACTACTATCATTACATCCCATACTACTACTAAAGTTAATAATACTATCACATTTACATAGCTACATATGGGTACATAGGGAAAACTGCCCCTATATGTAAAATTAAAGGTCTGGTCTTCCCGTTCCTCGTCCAGCTGCCGTCTCGGCCCCGACCTGCGAGATCCTGCACACGACCGCCCCGGCCGCATGGCCCACCAGCAGCCTGGCGGCCATGTCGTCTAGGGCCTTCTCCAGCTGCCTGGATTTGATTGGACAGGATCCCTTCCTCACGGACTACCAACACACCCAGCTGCTCAACAAAGCAAAAGAGGTGACATTCTGTCTATCGCTCATTCACTCATGTCGGGGATTAAATCCTCACTAGGGATTGAGTGTGACGTTAACCAAGAACATTTGCAGAGAAATGGAGAAGCTATGTAAGCTGTAATATTCTCACATGAATATTCTTGTTATTAATAATAATAGTAATAATAACATGCATAGTAATATTAATGTTAATAATAATAATAATAATTATTATTATTATATATTTTTTTAAATATAATTATTATTAGACATACAGTACATACAGTATTCCTATCCATATAAGTACTGTAATGCTTGTAATGTTGGTTGTACTCACTAGTCATTCTATCGGCTCTTATCCCCATTTTCCTGAAACACTTAATAAGAACGTAACAAGCCTGTTCTTTTATCATATTGCTTTTATTTTGCCTCCTTTAAACTTGCAGTTTGCCCACAACATCTCATACAGTCTAATTTGCAATATTTAAGAAAACAGGTCACACATTACAGATATAATACATGATGCTTAAATGTAAAGGGCTATTTTTTATACATCCTGATGACATTTGAAACCTTACCTGTGCTTCTCTTTGTTTATATGAGTGTGTGTGTGTGTGTGTGTGTGTGTGTGTGTGTGTGTGTGTGTGTGTGTGTGTGTGTGTGTGTGTGTGTGTGTGTGTGTGTGTGTGTGTGTGTGTGTGTGTAGGTGCATGGCCCCGTGTCCTCCTTCTGCCCCTGTGTGATCTCTCAGCTGGGTCGGCTGGCTCTGCAGCTGTCGCGGGAGGAGCTGAGCTCGCTGCGTCTCACTGAGGTCGGCAGTGTCTCTGCCTTGGGCGTCGTCCACGGCTGGACCAGCCGACAGGTAGCCACTCTGCACACGGCTGTAGATATTAAAACGGACAAGATGATTATTATTATTTTATCATTTTTTACTATAAGAATGTTGTTTATTCCGCTATGTACAGTACATTTAAATAGAGGAATTTGTCATGGTGAGGTTTGGTGTGTTTCGCTACAGACGATTAGTTGATGAGTTGCATTGAAACAGTCTGAAAAATGGAGAAGAAAAAATAAAATACAAATTGTGAAATATATACAAATTGTTTAAATTATTCTTCTTAAAAAATCTATCAAGAATCAATACACCTAAAAACTCCTCCTACATGGATCCAAGTGGTTTATTTAAACTCCACCAGAAACAAGCACACAACTTATTTACTCACAGTAGGATCCCTAAGCCTGAATTAAATACAGTACCTTTTCCCCACATTGCCACTTCTTGTTTACAAAAGAGTTCTTTCAGGCATATATAGAGCTATACATCAGATTTTATGTCGCTATTTATTCACAGTCTGATCCACAAACATAAAATAAAGATGTTAAACTGTGTTAGAAACGTCAAACTTCAGCATCCAATTAGACTTTGACCCGTAGTCCAGTCTGATCTCCCTCTCCATGTGTTTCTGCCTCCTAGCTTTCTTTGCTGTTCTCCACCTTGTTGAACTCCACCAAGCTCAGCCCCAGCCAGCTGGACTCCAGCACACTGGTGGCCATGGGACACATCGTCTGTGGGGCCAAACCCACAGAGATGGGAGCATTCAACCCTGTGGAGTTCAGGTGAGAAGACACTATTTTAAGATGAAGACAGTATTTTCGTAACAGTCATTGTCATTTTTTCAATATCTGTCTATATGTCTTTCTGACTATCAATCATTCAGTATATAAACAGAGTATATTGAACAATTATGTAAGTAAGCTGACTAACTAAGGCGTTTTTGTTCAATATGTATTATTTTGGTAACCAAAAGTAAGCAAAAATACATGAAAATGCTATTTTTTATATATGTAAGCACATCATAGGTACAGCTTCTAACATACTTAGTACAACTTAAGTAGTTTAAAGTAGACATAAGTTTAGCATATTAATTGTGAATACTTAAAAAGTATACTAGATATACTAATGACAACCACCAGTTTCCGGGGGAGATACATTTTAATTAAATTGGACACCAGAGTATTGTAAAACAAGGAAAAGAAACATACAAATCAACAAAGCTTCCATCTTCTCTGATCAAATGTCTCCTGTCACCCTTTGGTGCCTGGAAAAAACGAACGACTCTTATTATCGAGTAACTCGTCAAGAACCGGCTCTCGAAAACCTCTCATCGCCATAAAAATCGACCAAGCTTCTGACTGGATGTCTTCTGTCGCCCCCCTGGTGGACGCAGTAAGGCTGCGCTGCGGCTGGGTGGGCTGAGGCTTTCCTGTTCGGAGGAGCAACTCCTCTCCCTGGTCCGCCTACTGACGCACAGCCTGGCATTCGGACCAACCAGCTCCTGGGGGCCCGACGTCTTCATCGAGATCGGAGCTCTGGCCGGTACGATCATCAAAATGCTGTATCACATTCAGTGAGAGCATCTGCCAATGGTGGATCAATGTTGCGTTGTGGTTAAAGGTTTGTTGTCCTTTTGGGGTCGATTGACATTTCCACTCTGTGCAGCGGGTCTTCCAGACATGTCCATGTCGGCTCTGGTGAAGGAGCAGATCGAGGGAGTCACACCTCTGGCCGTCTCTCTGATTCCCCCCAAAAAGTTTGCTGTGAGTCAACGTTAAGATAAGATTGCCTTAACCTGAATTGACTAATTGTGCAGTACATATATATTTTTTTTCGCCACATAAAATATGGAAAACAGTGGTAAAATATCCCCAGAGACTTGTTTTCAGTCAATACTAAGTACGGCCATCTTGGATAACTTATTGTAAAAAAAAATATATAATTCACAAAGGTAGGGCTGGGAAAGATAGGGGTGTCTTTAGTGTAATGTCACGCTTCAAACTGCATCATAAGACTAATATTGACATCTGCTTGGATTAATATAATACAGGTACTGCTCACTTAACTACCGTGTTCCGTTCCTAGGACCAGGTTGTTAAATAGTAATCCAGATTTTATTTTTTCACAAAAATAATGCGACTGTGTTATGTAGTGGAGTAAAAGTTGAAAGTCTGAGAAACAAAATACACTGAAGTACTTGAATAATAACAATAATAATAATAATAATAACTTAAATTCGTATAGCGCCTATACAAAGGGGGAGACAGATTAAGGTAGAGAGGAACAAAAACAAAACAAAGGAATATCTAAACTAACTAACTAATGGGGAAAGGCCATGGTGAAAAGGTGGGTCTTGAGGGTTGTTTTGAAAGTATTCAGGGTTGGGGAGTTACAGATTACAGGAGGAAGAGAGTTCCAGAGGGTGGGGGCTGCCACACTGAAAAGCTCTGTCCCCGAAAGTTGGTAATCTGGTAGGGGGGATGGACAGCAGACCCATGTTTGAGGACCGCAAGTTCCGGGATTTAGTGTGCTGGTGGAGGAGGTCGGACAGGTATTGGGGGGCAAGTTGAAAAATGTATTTTCCACCACAGTCAGTAAGGGAACGTGATGTAGGATAGGGAAGATGGTAAGAGTTTGTAAGAATATGTACAATATATGACATTCAGTTATCAATCATACATAATATCGATAATAGAAAAAGCCCCAAATATTATAGTTCCTGAATATATACACTGATCAGCCACAAAATTAAAACCACTGACAGGTGAAGTGAATAATATTGCTCTTTCCAGTGGCACCTGTCAAGGGGTGGGATAAGATTGTTGTTGAAGTTGATGTGTTGAAGCAGGAGAAATGGGCAAGCGTAAGGATCTGAGCGACTTTGACAGGGGCCAAATTGTGATGACTAGACGACTGGGTCAGAGCATCTCCAAAACGGCAGCTCTTGTGGGGTGTTCCCGGTATGCAGTGGTTAGTACCTACCAAAAGTGGTCCAAGGAAGGACAACCGGTGACAGGGTCATGGGCGTCATTGATGCACGGGAGGAGAGCAGTCTAGCCTGTGTGGTCTGATCCCACAGAAGAGCTACTGTAGCACAAATTGCTGATAAAGTTGATGCTGCTGTGATAGAAAGGTGTCAGAACACACAGAGGTCTTGTGGAGTCCATGCCTTGACGGGCAGAGCAGTTTTGGCGGCAAGAGGGGAAGCTACACAATATTAGTGGTTATTATTGGTGGTTTTAATGTTGTGGCTGATCGCTGTAGTTCCTGAACTATATACAAAAACACATATTTGCAGAAGTATATAGAAATATAGTGCATATGGAAATGCTGAGCCTCTTTGACTGACTTTTGCTTCTTTCGTATACTCTTCCTGTTCCTTTAACTCACCTGCTCCCCCTACAGGTGGTGTTTGACCAGAGCCAGATCAGCGTGTTCTCCTATGAGCAGGCGGTGGCAGTGACGACGTCGCAGCGCGCCGCGCTCTCAGACGTGCAGCAGACGGCCCTGGCCATGGTGCTGACCCCCTGGGAGGACAGGCCTGTGGACTTCAGAGGTAAAAAAATAAAATAAAAACAACTGAAGAGTCAAGTCAGAGTCAAGTTTATTTGTAAAGCTGATCTTCAAGCCTCCTTCGCACCGTCATGCGTATCTGCATCGGACAGTTGGACCCCCCCCAAGCGGCTGCCGGATGAACAAAAATAAAAAAACGTACAATTCACTTCTATTTAAATAGATTTATTGATGGTGAATTGAAGTGACATACAACATTGATGTTAATGACGTCATTATTTTGTATCATGACTTATTTACTTAGTTTTAAGTCCAGTTCCAATGAAAAACTTGACTGACGTCACTCCCGGCCGTAGTGTCAGACCTGGAGCCTAGATCGGATGTAGCTTGTCACAGCATTTCAAATGCGGAATCCGACTCTCCATGGGAACGAATGGACTTCCGGTTTGTTCCCTCCGTTTCTCATATTAGGTGTGAATATGATGATATTTGGATACAAATTAATTACAAATTACAACAATATTGCAATATTAGATTTAACCAGTACAGCTTTAATTGACACAACGCAATATGGGACTTGACACCACCCTCACCTGCTGCTCTTACTCAGGATTTAACTCTGCTTTTAAATTTAGCACAGCAACCCTGCCTACATAATAGCTAGCTGTGTGTGTGTGTGTGTGTGTGTGTGTGTGTGTGTGTGTGTGTGTGTGTGTGTGTGTGTGTGTGTGTGTGTGTGTGTGTGTGTGTGTGTGTGTGTGTGTGTTGTGTTTCCATCCACAGGGAGGTCATCAGGGCTGATTTTGAGCCCCAGCCCCCTGTGCTTCCTAGTGGGATTGCTGACGCTGCGGATTCTGCTGCCCTGTCCCTGACTGCCGTGGCCTCGCTCACCCTTTTGAAGAATTTTGCATTGTCATACATATATACAGTGGTGGAAAAAGTACAAATACCCTGACACAAAATTACTCTCATGAAAGTGAAATTATGACACTGATATTTCTACTGAAGTAAAAGTATTCAAAGAAAAATGTACTTATCATATCTGGTGTAAAGGATAAAGCTCATGCAGATCCTGATTCTGATTAACATAAAATGCTTGCTTACGTCTACATTACTTAGTTATAGTATTATATACTTAACTAAATTAAAAAAAAAATTTAAATTGTATTTTTATTATACAAAGTATATATATTTTAAAGTAATACATAGGAATAATATACATTTATATTCTTAATATAAATAAATATTTATATTTAGTATATATTTGTAGTATATATATTTTTATTATTGTTTATATTATTTGTATACATATTTGCTTTGAAATATAGTGGAGTGAAAGTTGAAAGTCTCAAACAGGAAATGCTTAAGTATGTACAGATAAAAATGTACTTATGTACAGTAAAAATGTACTTATACTTTGTTACTTTCCACCACTGTGTATATATACAGTATATATATACTGTATACCATAACAAAAAAATTACTTCCATCTGTCTGGTACCTTCAGAAACAGCACTTCAGACGCTTTATTTATTCTCTCAATCTCTGAATTTATTTTGTGTATTGTCCTTCTGGTAAATTATTTATTGATTGATTCACGTGTTTTGAATGTAGTGAAATCAGTGTGGAAACAACCAAAGAACCTATTGAGGGCAACTATGTACAAACTCCAAATGGGGATTTATATACAGTATATATGAGGCCAGATTGAGATGGTTTGGACACGTGTGTAGCAGAGATGAGAGCTACATTGGGAGAAGGATGCTGAGGATGGAGCTGCCAGGCAAGAGGAAAAGAGGAAGGCCAAAGAGAAGCTTTATGATGTGGGGAGGGAGGACATGCAGGCGGTTGGTGTAAGGGAGGGAGATGTGCAGAACAGAAGGTATTGGATATATATATACATATATAAATATATAGATCTGAATGAAACACCCATTAATGTTGTCAGAGATGCAATGCTACACACAAATCTTACACTAAATGGTATAATGACAAACTACAATAATCTTATGCAATATTTGAGAGGTCTTATTTATTTATTGTGTTGTGAATCTATGATGTTTTTTCTTTATTTCAAGTTTTTTTGTTTGTTTTAATGGCACTTGATTGTTGATCAATCAAGATCACAAGAAAGAAGAAAATCAGAAGATCACAGCCTTGGTCTGTAAAGATACTTATGCTGAGTTTATTTGTTAAACCTGTTGCTTTTAAACCTTGTTTATTGAAAACTGGTCCTTGCCTATTGTAATTAACCACTCGTTTTCTCAGAATGTTGCTGTGAGTTCTTCATGTTAGCCTTAATTAAATTAAATAAAAACCCCAACCTGTTTTTAATCTTGTACATATTTCTACAAATTGTGAAATTCTATTATAGTGGATATATTTGTATAGTATTTGTTTTTTCTTTTGAAAATAGAAAAAAAAAAATTTAAATGTCATGCCTCCAAAATATACAGAATTTAATAATCGCAGAGAAAATTCTGAATACTTGGATACATGGATTTTGTGAGGACAATTTATAAAGCACCTAAAACAAGTTAAAAAGTGCTTCACACATTTAAAAGACAATTGATAATAAAATTAATAAATAATCACAACAATTAATTATAATAGCGATATAATAGTTAAATACATATAGCGAATATAATAAATACGGTCAAATACATTCAAATCAGCACAATAATGTGATACTTGCACTAGCCTTTGTGACACTGTCACAAAATGTAATCCTTATTGTGGTGTGGTTTAAGCAGCCACACTTGTCTTGGGTCTAGGTAATTGGGACCGTGACCAGGGTGGCTGTACGCATGTTGCTCGTTAGAGCAATTAATATGCAACGGTTAAAACCCCCATCCCCACACACACACAGGGGTGGAGCCCTTGTCATGACATGTTCTCCATCTGCTCTGGGCTTGTTCCACTTTGCCTACTCCCTACAATAAAACTGTTACTTTCGACCCCATCGCCTGTGTCTCTGTGCCAGAAGGCCCTGGAAACACCACTTGGTGGCGTTTTGCAGGGGGGTCTGCCACACTTACATGTATTATATTCCTTATAAATATTATAAATACTGTAAGGTGAGCTTTTCAGCCTATCACGTTACTGCAGTATAAAATATGCCAAGGGTTGTTATAACTCTTGCGACAGAGTTAGTTGGGGTGCGGTAAAGTTGTCACAACCGGAGCTAGGAGGGACCCAAACGCACGACACAGAGAGACGGGAGGCAGACGACGGATGTTTATTAGCCCACACGGTGGAGATGGCCGGGGGGACCCGGTCAGGTAGGGATGGAGCAGGGCTGGGCAGGGGTGATGATGACCGGGAGGAGGGGTCCAGGATCCTTGTGGAGAGGCTGGATGGAGAGGGACGGACAGACCGGGTCGACAAGAGGAGACAAGCAGGTTAGGGGGAGACGAAACAAGGAGACATAAGCTAGGGACTTGAACAAGCGCTAAGGGCTAGGAACTAGGACAGTGGCAGTACAACTCGGATAAGCTAGTTGACGGTCTGGCAATGAGTCACTGGGGAGCTGTTGAATAAATACTGTGTGAGTGACGAAGGTAATTGATCCCAGGTGTGTGCAATTGGCTCAAGGAGGGCGCTGCAGATGGGGCAAGAGCGGCCTCTAGTGGCGCTGGGAGGCCGTGGGCCTAACAAAAGTGCTCGGTGTTAAAGGAATGTCTACTGAATAATAAAGGGATAAATGTGAGACTGTGAGTCAACAAATTACGTGAAGTTAAGTGACCCAATGTCACGTTACAAATTGGTGGCAGCTGATTTTTTTTTCTGGATTTTTCACCTCAACTACCACAGGTTCTAGCTAGCTAAGTGGCCAGAGCTGGCTTTTGCTACGTCTTCAAAGAAGCGAATAGATGATGAACCACCAGGCGAGGGCGCCGGTCTCATCAACTTTGGCATTGGTTTGGCGTCCAGCTTTTATACTGGAACCTTTTTAGGGGAAAGTGGGTAAGTGGACTGCATGGATTGAGCAGTATGAGCTAGCTGCTGAAGTTAATGTCTGGAACTCGTCAGATGGTCTGAACTACCTTATCCTTTTGCTGAGGGGACTTCAAGAATTTTCTTTAGCAAGGACCTCAAAAGGAACTATGTGCATCTGAAAGGGGCTCTACAGAAGCCACCAGTGCATGCTGATTGGAACCGAGTAGCCTTCCTGGACCGTAAAAGCAGTGTGGCAGAGAACATAAGTGATTTTGGCTATGATTTGTGTAGGCTAGCAGCTAAGGCATATCCAGATTACAGCACAGGCACACGTGATTCCCTGGCGTGGGATCATTGCTAGGGAATCGCGGGGGCATCGGCGTACACCTGCGCAGCACCAAACCAAAAACTTTGGAGGAAGCTATACACATGGCATGAACTGGAGCAGATAAGGCGACTTGATTGACAGGCGACTCTCAGTACAAAATAAATGCGTGTGGCTATGTAGTACCAAGGACAACGTCAGTGTCCCTAAAGAACTTTTGGAGTTGTTGTGTGAGAGTGTGGAACAGCTACGGGGTACGAGCTGAGACACTTGACCGACAGGGAGACACAGTGAACCACAGGAGGAGTATTAGGTCCCACAGCAGGAGGACGTCGAACTGGGATTGAGCAATCCCGGGGGAGAGGGTGTAGTATAATTTTAAGCTTATTTTTAAGGGAGTCAATGAATAAGTGAATATGTCTTTGCATTGGGTATGCTACAATTAGAGACGGATTTGAAAGGCATGCAGGAGGCCCATTCCATCAATCACCTATAGAAAAGGAATGCAGGGGGTTTGTGGTATCAAATCAAATCTCATGAAATATATATTTGCATGAAAACAAGATATAACTTATTTAGACATAATATGAACAGTTTATTCAGACAATATAAATAAGAGCGAAAGCATGTCTCGACAGAGAGGCCTCGTAGAAGCTGGAGGGGTGTGGGGGTCATTTTGAGTGACTGGGAGCCTCCCTCGGAGGTAGATTAGGCTTCTCAAAAACATTTTAAACCTAGGAGTAATGGTCTCCATCTGGTGGGACGTTCCCTCCAAAAAATAGGAGGGAAAAATATGAGGGACAACATTAACAAACTCACAAACATTAGGAAGGAAGGAGGTGTCAATGCTTTGAAAAGAATATATTACTTTGCAAGCCAAAGTGTTTAGTGTTTAGTGTTTAGTGTTAGTCTTTAGTGTACTCCTGACCTCACGTAGACTGTTTATTTTTGAATAAAATTCTTATCTGTGAATTCAACTTTCCTCAAGTGCTGCCAGTTTGTTAAAGAACCTCAGAGTGGGGTCTTTTCCACGACAAGGGAGACCATCTTCCTGGGAGCAACCGGATGCAGTCTTCGTCGCTGCCCAGCAAAGCTTGCTGGTACTGTGGATGCACTTCAAAAGAGAATGAGAGAATGGCAATATGTCCCCAAAGCAGCAGCAAATGGACAACTGTTCTCTGTGATGGGGAGATGGTCCACCGTCATGAACACTGATGAACTGAACTTAGCTTGTGACTTTGTGTTTGCTAGGGATGCTGACTAATGTTCACTGGTAGGAATTGATTTCCTAGTTAAATATAGAGCTGTGATCGACAGGCAGAAACACATATGCATCATTCTGGGTAAGCAGGTACCTTTGATTTCACAGGGAGGGACGGAAAGTGTGTGCCAAGTGGCTGTCAGGAATGACACTGTGATTCCCCCGAGATCTCAAATGTATATAGAAGGTGTTATGATCTTTTTTCTATTAGGCTTGAGGGATTGACACTGAGAAGGATCTGGAAGCAGTCCGCTGGGTGGAGAGGTTGAGACCAAGCAGTGGTTCAAGCAAAGTTCCAAATATTCTTTATTCTCATAGGCACTTATGTATGACAGTACCTCAGCAACCCTGTGCTGCAACAACATGGCATGAACAAAGTTGTCGAGTGGAGGGATAATAATGCTCTGGAGATCAACACAAATGAAATGGAAGAGGTTGTATATCTTGTCTGACCCTAAACCTAACCCTAACCCAAGCAAAGTTCCAAATATTCTTTAATCTCATAGGGTGTTATTCTGTCGTGGAAATTCCACAGCACGCTAGTGTACCCAAGTGTGAGACAAATCAATCAAGTATTGAATACGCAACAACTTCTTATCTTAAGCCTAAGTTTATTTAAGATGGCTGCAGCCAACGGAAACACAGTACACTCAAAGAGGTGCAGCAAGGTGTCTCAGCAGGCTGAGATCGTACAATACATTTATACAGTTCTTCTTGCTCACAGCAGCTCCCTCCGAGATAGCCTTGGCAGTGAGGGTATAACAGGAATGTTGTGAGAACCAAGAAATAGCAGTTGGTGGTTTTTCTGGCCATAACAATCTACAGTCATGTCGACATACGGTTTACCTCAGGGCACAGGGCTCAGTACATTTCCATCTGCAGTTGATTGAAGTGAAAATCCATCATTTTTCGGTAGAGCAGGAATAAAACAGGAGGGCAAGTTTTATTTATGATGGCAATACAAACGTCACAAAACATAATAATAATCATCAAACATAATAAAACACATCAATAGAGTATGAAAATGCATAAAAATGTCTATATCCATATAGGTAGGCAGCACAAAAGCATCATAGTTGTGTAATTGATATGCAACACGCTAACAGAAATCACTTAACACATTGTTTCATCATCATCACTGGCGTATGGGTCCCCTGGGATCCAGTCTGGAACAGGGAACCGGTCCGGGTTGGACAGGTTCAGTGTAGTGTGGCTTACACACATGAAACAAGAATAACCCCAAAAATACACACTATGATTATGACAAAATTTTTTGAATCTTTAAACAAGTAATACAAAAGCTGAGCAGGTCTGCAGAAAAGCTATATTATTCGCTCAGGCTACAACTTTTATCCTTTACTCTGTGGATCCATCTTGGTTCTTGGTTCCAATAGATGCCAACCAGTCTCTTTAGTAACGTCCACATGGTGCAGTTTCCCTCAACACAGTACTGTGGTGGGCAGATGAAACCTATGGTGCATTGCATAAGGCCGGTTCTCCAAGGACGTTCAGGGATAGGTTTCTGCTACTGTACTTTTGGACTTCCCTCTTCTGCCTAAACATTCCTTATACCAAGACCAGTCAGGCGGTCCAACAGTGGCTGGCATGGCTCCAGGTGGCCCTTTCTGTGACCTTCACTGCCGATGCTGTGACAAGCAGGATCTGGTATGGTCCTCTCCACCTGGAGGCGCTCCACCTTTTCCTCAGGGAGTCCTTGACCACTATCCAATCTCAAGGTTGGAGGTCATGGTGGGGTCCCTCCGCAGGGGTGATATGAGAAAGTATGTAAAAATAGTGGAGCTGCCTAGTCGGATGCAGATGGGCTCTTTTCTGCTGTGGCAGTATGGTTGTTACTGCATGCAGAACTAATAGCTGCAGAGGGCTTTAAGCCACAAAGCTGGCAGATGCTGTGACCGCTGCTGCTGTAGCGGCTACCAAGCACATACAGAGAGTCAGAGTCTGTGCCACTGCACCCATTCGTTGAGAATAATAGGCCGCCGGCCTTAGTTTGACTCTATGGGGTTGCATAAGGACCGCTGACATACTGTAAACCATGACCTTCCCTTTCAGGTCATGACCGTGGGCCCTGTCCTGAAGGTGCTGTGTCAGTCTTGCATAGTCAGTTATCCTGCTCCTGCGGAAGGTGGTGCACCCTATGACATTACCTGTTTCATAGTGCAGGAGCGAGGAATTTTTAGAATTGCCTCTACCCTCTCGGGGTTGATTTTCTTCCCGTCTTCTGAGAGGACGTAGCCTAGATAGGTCACTTCTGAACGACTACTAGTAGTTTTCACTTGCTTACTGTGTAGCCATTTTTTGCAGGGTATTTGAACAATAACACTGTGTCTGCCTCTGTTGTGGTTAATTATTAACCCCCACAACTAAAGAAACTGATTGCATGTTCTACTAAACCACCAATATTCAAGGAATTTGTATTAAAAAAACTTTTAAAAATGTATGTATGCTATAAAACCCAAAACTAAGTTATGAAATAACAGAAACAAGTTAAGTCTTCTACAGGTCTTCTCAAACAGGCCCAAACAGAACATCAGACAAAGCAAAAAGAAACAGGCCAGGGTCATATGCCCATATATGGCGTAGGGTTCCAGGAACCATAGAAAAACCCTCTTCCAGGAAAACAGAGGCTGCATGGTAACAGGGTTGTGATAGGGTAACACCTGAAAAAGCCTGTGATTGGTTGTTTGGAAAACCTCCCCCAAAAAAGAGAAATCGATGGTAATGGGTTGAATGGTTCACATCCCACAAAGCCTGTGATTGGTTGTTTGGAAAACCACTCCAAAATAAGAGAAAATCCATGGTAACAGGGCTGTGATTGGTTCACACCCCACAAAGAATGTGTTAATATTTGGAAACCACTCCAAAAAAAGAAGAAATCCCTAGTAACAAGACTATGATTGGTTCCTGGCACTGAAAGTGGCAGAACATGTAATTGGAGAAGAGTACATCTCAGTATAAGGAAGTCCAAAAGATTGGTTAGTTAGTCAATTTCCCAGAGCGATTCAATTTTATTACTGTACTTGACGCTCAGATACACAATAAACGTTTTGCATCAGACTTTGTTTGGTACCAATGTTTTTTTCTTCCAAGTTTTTTGAGACCAGAATAGATAGAAACATCATCCAGAGATCCAGACTTCTTACTAGCCCAGGTCTGGACCTTTTTGGTCACGACACCTCGCAAACTTCTTGATTAGAGGAGCATATTAGTAAATCGTCCACATATTGAATTAGCATGCTGTCGTGCTTGAACGTGAAACCATCAAGGTTTTCACCGTATGCTGCACTGAATACTGCGGGGGACTCTGTGTACCCCTGCAGGTCCAGGTGTAACGTTTACCTTTAAATGTGAATGCAAACCACTGCTGAGACGTCTCTTCCACCAGTATAATCAGTAAGTAAAGACACAAACAGAAAGTAAACACTTCGTGTTGCTGGGTACTTTGGCATGTATGGTAGTGGGATTAAGGACCACCAGGGCGCGGCAATGAACAGCCTCATTTACCCCTCTCAGGCCTTGTACAAAGTGCCAATTCAGCCCATCCCCCTTGAGGACTCGGAGTATGGGTGTGTGACATTGGGAATTGGGGTATGTTATCACAATTCCACTTTCTAACAGTGAGTCAATAAGGGGTCGTCTCCCGGCGATAAGAGTGTTGCGGGATTGAGAACAGAGCAGCATTGGATGGTAGATGAACTAGGTGTTGGTGGTCTAAGAAACAAGCAGTGGAGGAATGAGAAGTCTTTGGCTGTAAGATAATAGCAGAAACATCATGTGGAACAAGAACTGTGAGAGGGCAATAGGCCACAAGCAGTGCAGAGACTGGGATAGCGACTGACACAGCAGCCACAGACCACAGACAGTCAAACCTCTGTGAGTAGTATGCCGCTGGGCGAGGATAGTCGCCATGAGTCTGTAAAAGGACAGCAGACATGAAACCATTCTTTTCGTCCACCGCAAGAGTAAAGTTTTCGTCCATGTCAGGTCGTCCTAAACGCCTCTCTTTAGCAAGAGAGGCGTTTGATTTTTCAAAGCTTTTCTCTGCTTTGGTCTTCCATGGCACTGGGTCCTCGGGGGACAGCCCATGGCTGTGTGCCAAATAATGTAGAGGTTGTGCTAGGTAGGCAAAATCAATAATCCATTGTCTACGAGAGCCTTCACACCCGAGGAAAGACATATGTTGTGTTTTTGTTATTTGGTTTAGGAATGCTTAAAATGGCCTTGATTCTCTCTGGGCCCAAAAAATGGCCTGCTGCCAAAATGACCTAGATATGTAACACTGTATGTAAGACTGACTTATTTTGGAGCTTAGCTTTGCTAGCTTTATGGCCCTGGTCAGCTAAAAATGTTAACAAAGCTTTTATGCCTGTTTTGCAGTACGCTTCATCTGGAGAACAGATAATCAGATCATTGACATATTGGATTAATGTACTACGAGCCGGAAAAATAAAAGCTGCTAAGTTTTCTTTGAGAGCAGCACTAACAACAGCTGGGGACTCAGTGTAGCCTTGGGGCATTCATGTGTAGTGCTTCCCTTTAAAAGTGAATGCAAACCAATACTGAGATAATTTTTCTTTAAGAAAAGAAAGAAACAGTCTTTATTTGTCACACAACACACCACACTACAACACATGCTTGCACAGACGCACATGCTTTGATGGTGGCCGGTGAAATGGATTCTCTGCATTTAACCCATCCTGGCTTGTCCTTCCTCCGGGGGCACAGCCAGGAGCAGTGGGCAGCATACGTGGACGCGCCCGGGGACCAGGTGATAAGTGTCCATCGCTGGTCAGACGATAATGGGTGCATGTTTTGGTGGGGGTCCTTACTGACGTGAGGTGGAGGAAACCCCATGTGAGCACGGGGAGAACATGCAAACTCCACACAGTAAGGATCCTATTTGGGAGATAACCCGCCAGAGCACGGTGCCAACAGCGCCCCAGGTGGGAATCGAACCCAGGAATCGAAAGCTGAAAAACAGTCGGCCAACTGAAAATATTTTGATTCACCTGGGACCTGTGAGAGTACAGTAGTCGGATATGGTACTACCGGAGCTCTGTGGTGTACTGCGTAATTTACCACTGGAAAATCTTGCACAAAACACCAGAAGACCCCATGTGTTGTATGGAGAGCTTGGACACGGTGGAACAATGGCTTTATCAAGGAGGGATTCAAACACTGCAGTGATTCCCTGTTCAGCATCGGGTCGGAGGGGGTATTGTGCTTTTGTGCTCCAAGCTCCGTTTTGGACTTAAGACTCCAAAATTCACAAAATAAACTCAAGCGCTAACTTTTATACCTTCATTGCCTTTCTTCCTACTTACTGTTTCTTTCTCATCTACTTCCTATAATCTGATGTATTTTTGTTGGTAATGATGGGTCATCACACTCACCTCCATTTATTTTTTGTGTTCTAACTGCTCTGTACTTTCCATGTAACCATATAAGGTCACATTATTTAGTCCCATATCCAGTGCCAACATGTGTGACATCACAAAAAGGATATTCTCTGTGCTTACGTGTGGATACACACAATGTTTCCCGGAATTTTACGAACATGATGATCTTTGTTGAACGTCAACTTGTGTCACAAAGCAATGTTCGGCTTTTACGCTATCGTACAGTTTTGTGACATATGATAGTAAAGGTCACCACAGAGACTATATAACCAGCCCGTCCCAGACATCGAGGCTCTTTCCATGAACAGACTACCTGGTGCATTGAGGCTCTCACCCCTGGTGCATTGAGCTCTCACCCCTGGTGCATGGTCTTAAAACTTTGTACCAGTACTTAATACTCATCTTCTAATCACTGTCTTTGTCTCCTCAGTCTAGCTGCCTAGTCCCCACTTAGTAGACAGGGCAATCTATCAATTATCTTTTAATCTTTTTTTGTTATTTCTGAAATCAATTTGAACTTATTTTAAACTCTTAACTTTACGTCTCTTCTCCCAATAAATTTCTTACCTCTCACTCTGAATGCCCTTGAACACACAAGCACTCACACGCATGGTTCACAGATCCAATGCTTTTCTTTTATTTCTTCACAATGAGCATCAGTGCGCTGCCTCTCTGGGCTCTGTTTCAATATATCAATATTTAGTTACATATTTATATTTTAATAATTCTCCCCTACGTGTTTCTTTGCCGCACCAGCGTAGCAAAGTGTGTTTTTCTGAGTGTTCATGATGACTCGTTCATATCTACCTGTTTCTAGTGTGTCGTCAGCCCCGGCGCCCCTATGGAGAGCCGTTTGATGCAAAACCCCACCAAACTGCGCACCACCTGTCCATTTACCAGACACCCACCACCCAAACTGCACACCACCTATCCAGTTACCCGACACCCACCACGTAAACTGCACACCACATATCTATTCAGTCATCCTGTGCTGCGACCCAGTGGACATCACGTGCAATGTCCAATTCGACAAGAATGTTTGCACTTTGCATAGAAGAAGGAACTTGTTCTTGTGTGTTCTATGTGTACCTCAATGAAAGGTTTGCTTTAATAGTTATTTTTATTTGCTCAATGTCATTCAAACGACGTGCAACAATATTTTGAAGAACTTCACTGAACCTTACTAGACGCCGAAAACGCTGTAGACAAGAAACATAAATGATCCGGAACATGACCACCGTCTACCGGAGCAACACATTTGTGTTCAACTGATGATGTCCGACGTGTTAAACTCTCGGGTAAGATTTTTAATTGTTCTAAGTTATGTCATGGTAAATCTCAATGCCTTATTACTATTATTAGTACTATTATTATTATTTACATCGCACCACTGACAATGATAATCGATTGAAATTCGGCGACAGAACGTGCTGAAAACAGCAATAAATAATCATGCTCCATCAAACAACAGTTAGTAGAGTATAACATAGCAATACAAACAAGAGTGGAGTAGAACATTTTTTATTTTTTTAAACGTTATGTTATATCATCCGGTCTTCCCGGTGTTTCTCCGGAAGTTACAGCAGTAATGGAGTATGACGCAATTGACAGGCGACCTAAAAAAACAAACTTGTTAATTATCACACTTGTACAAACAAATCAAAATGGCAAATATAAAACAAATGTATCCATACACAAGAATAAGGCAATCCATTGTGGCGATATTGGCGCCGCACATTTTTGTATTTTTTTTTCGTTTTTATCATAATGTACGCCAAAAAAGCATCGGCAGTTACCACA